>NC_053026.1:572628720-572640873 GCF_003073215.2 Triticum urartu | reverse complement strand
TTGCCGGTTGCGTGGCTGCTCTCAGCAG
Source organism: Triticum urartu (assembly GCF_003073215.2). NCBI lineage: Eukaryota > Viridiplantae > Streptophyta > Magnoliopsida > Poales > Poaceae > Triticum > Triticum urartu. Next base: position 572,640,845 of record NC_053026.1, on the reverse strand, counting down.
GTTTATCTCTAGGTCTGCTGAGCGCGCCCTGCCGTTTTTCAAAATATTGAAAAAGGCAGGTCCAATGAAATGGACTCCGGAAGCGGAGGCTGCGCTGCAAGACTTGAAGAGATACCTGTCCTCCAGTCCAATACTTGTCGCACCTAAGCCACAAGAGAAGTTGCTGCTGTATATAGCGGCAACCAATCAAGTGGTTAGTGCTGCGTTAGTAGCAGAAAGGGAGGCAGATGACGAGCCAGCAACCACGGCAGGCGCATCCAGCGACAAGCAGGGGGCTTCCCCGACAAGCTCTGGTCCCGACAAGGATGGATCTGCGCAGACGCGCGAGGAGATACAGAAGAGAATGGTACAACGCCCAGTTTACTTTGTCAGTTCCCTTCTGCAGGGTGCTAGGTCAAGGTACTCTGGCGTGCAGAAATTGCTTTTCAGCCTTCTCATGGCCTCGAGAAAGCTGCGCCATTAATTCCAAGCACATGAGATCACAGTTGTCACTCGTTTTCCGCTGAAGAGGATACTACAGAATCCAGAAGTGACAGGCAGGATTGTTGAGTGGGCACTGGAACTGTCAAGCTTTGGCCTCAAGTTTGAGAGTACTTCAACTATCCAAAGTAGAGCATTGGCAGAATTCGTAGCAGAATGGACGCCAAGACCAGATGAAGAAATTCCAGAAACGAGCATCCCCGTCAAGGAAGCAAGCAAAGAGTGGCTGATGTACTTTGATGGTGCCTTTTCGCTGCAAGGCGCCGGCGCTGGCGTGCTGCTTGTCGCACCCACCGGAGAGCACCTCAAGTACGTAGTCCAGATGCACTTTCCCAAGGAGCAAGCAACAAACAATACTGCAGAGTATGAAGGCTAGCTTGCCGGTCTCAGGATCGCGGCAGACCTTGGGATCAAGAAGCTCATTGTCAGGGGTGACTCACAGCTTGTCGTCCGCCAAGTGAATAAGAGCTATCAGAGTCCGTTGATGGAAGACTACGTCGACGAAGTGAGAAAGCTAGAAGAGCACTTTGACGGTCTACAGATGGAGCATGTTTCAAGAGCTCAGAACGCCATTGCCGATGGCCTATCAAAGTGCGCCGCACTTAAGTTACCTGTGGAACCAGGGATCTTTGTGCTCAAGCTGACTCAACCGTCTGTAACGCCATCAACTGGACAGAGCAAGAAGAGGAAGTTGATTTCTGGTGACTATTTTCCGACAGAGCTTCCCGAAGCCGCCGCCAAGAAGGTCCCCAAGATCAACACCAAGAGCGCTGAGGAGCAGTCTGCTCCGGCAAGCCCTAGGGTTTGTTCCGTTGAAGCAGAAGCTCCCGACAAGTTTTGCTCCAGCAAGCTTGCCGGGGAACGTCAAGCTCCGGCAGAGCCGCAGGTTCTCGCCGTAGAAGCGGATGTTCCCGCAGCAGCAGATTTGCCTTTAGTCCTTGTTGTCGAGCCACAAGCTCCAGCATGGGCACAGCAGATTGTCCGTTTCCTTCAGACAGGAGAACTTCCCGAAGAGCAAGAAGAAGCAGAAAGAGTAGCCCGGCAGTCAAGTATGTACCAGTTTGTCGACAACACACTTTACAGAAGAAGACTCAACAGTGTGAAATTGAAGTGTATTCATCGGGAAGGCGGACAAAAGCTGTTGGCAGAGATACATGGCGGCATATGTGGTCACCACATTGGCGCAAGAGCACTTGCCGGCAAAGCATTCTGGCAAGGTTTCTATTGGCCGACAGCCCTCCAGGATGCAACTGCACAAGTAACCAAGTGTGAAGCGTGCCAGTTCCATTCCAAGCAGATACACCAACCAGCTCAAGCTCTCCAGACGATCCATTTATCCTGGCCATTTTCGGTCTGGGGGCTCGACATCCTCGGCCCCTTTCCCCGAGCAATCGGGGGCTTTGAGTACTTGTACGTTGCAATCGACAAGTTCACAAAGTGGCCGGAAGTGGAAACAGTGAGGAAGGTGACAGCACAGTCAGCAGTCAAGTTCTTCAGGTCGATTGTTTGCCGTTTCGGGATCCCTAACAGGATAATCACCGACAACGGTACGCAATTCACGAGCCGCACCTTCATGCAGTACGTCCAAGATCTTGGCGCCAAGGTCTGCTTCGCTTCTGTTGCTCACCCGAGAAGCAACGGTCAAGCGGAGAGGGCAAATGCTAAAGTGCTGCGTGGCCTCAAGACCAGGACTTTCGACAGGCTGCACAAGTACGGAAGAAACTGGATCGAGGAGCTGCCGGTGGTTCTTTGGTCGATCAGGACGACGCCAAATCGAGCCACTGGCCAGACACCTTTCGCTCTAGTCTATGGAGCAGAGGCAGTTCTCCCCATGGAACTCGTATACGGGTCTAATCCACGAGCACCTATGGGACCGGCGGACCGAGTCCCTTTCGGTTCGGCGGGGGCGAGGGTCGCACGAAGAGCGGATCGAGGCGAAGCACACGAGAAGTTTACCCAGGTTCGGGCCGCACGGATGCGTAAAACCCTACTCCTGCTTTGTGGTTTGTATTGAGTTCTTGCTCGGGAGCGCGGAGTGCTACAGTACACCCCAGCAGCTAACGAGACCGAGCGTGAGTGTTCTCTTCCTCCGAACCCCAACCAACCCCCTCTACGTTGCGCATGGGCCTCCTTTTATATGCTCAAGGGGTCACCGACAGGTGGCAACGTAGACAAGGGTAAAAATGGAAAGGTGCTGCGGTTGGTACAGCTACCTGCTACAGTGTATCATACCTAACCCTGACGGCAGGGGACAAGGGCATTAAATGCCCGTCTGCGTCGCCTAAATAGTGCAAAAGGGACCGTCAGGGATGCCACCGCTCGCCACGATGGCAATCTTGTCAGCGCCGCTTGCCACCGCGCGCCGCTGGCTGCACAGCCTCCCGCCACGTACGCCTGGAAGGGTCCCAGAGCGACACGTTGGTGGATGTGCTGGAGCGCGAGCACAGAGTGGTGGCTTGCCGCGGCAAGCGCCTTGCCGCGGTCGTTGTCTTGTCGCGTCCGGGAGCCTGTCGCTCACCGGGCCTTGCCGGGACGTCTCCTCTTGCCGGGGTCTTGAGATGCCTTGGTTGGCCTTCCCGGCAAGCTCCTCTTGCCGGGGTCTTGAGATGCCTTTGTTGGCCTTCCCGGCAAGCTCCTCTTGTCGGAGTCTTGTCTCCTTGGCTTGGATACTTTGTCCTTGAATGGCTCCAAAGGAACCATGGAGGACCTTGGCGGTCACCCGGCAAGCCTTGCCGCGGGATGCTGCGACTGCCCGTGCACAAGTTCGGGATACTAGGGTACCACTACTCTAGTACACCCACAGGAGCCCCCGGGCCTGGGCCATACACGGTGCCGAGCGCTGTTGGGCCAGGCCCAAAACAGGGCATGGGCACGCGCGGCCTGGGTTACGCCGTATCTCTCCCCGTATCCACCGCGCCCTCCCCGAACGGCACGTGTTGAATGCGGCGTCGACGAGTCGCGCAAGATCTGCGTGGGAGCTCTTCAAAAGGTGTTGGTGAAGGTGGCCTTCCGCAACCCGGGCCTCAACCTCACCAACGTCCTCAAGACCCTACCGCCGGATGCTGATCTGGAGGCGCTCAAGACCCTTGTCGCACCCATTGTGGACAAGGAGAGCGGGATCAAGAGGATTGAGGGCGATCGCGTAGACTAGGCCGCCCGTTTTCTTCTTTTCTTGTCGCTGCTGGTCATGTTATGAGAACAATCTGTTAGAGCCGCGACAAGCTACTTTGTAATATAACTCTATTCCAGGTAATGATTGCAATGTTATTCCCTTTACTTGATTCCTCCCTTTGTATGTTTTTGCCCTACGCTTTTAGGGAACTTGCCGGTGCAGGCACCTTAGCCGCGAGGGCTGAGTGCGGGACGTCAGCAGCCTGCTGGTGGTGCCGCTACCGACAAGAAACCTTGTCGCAACTAGTCGCAGCTCACTTAAGTTGTTGAGTGGACTCGAAACAAAGTAAGGGCGCAACTAGCTACGAGTTGGTTCCTCCGCGCACAGGTTTTCCATACAAAGTGCGGTCGTTCAAGGTTGATAACTTAAAAATTAAAAAATTCTGATTGCTCAAACTTTGGCAACTTATCTTTTCTGTTGTTTGCTTCCCGGTAAGGCGAAACTTTCTTGAACGACGCCTAGTCTCCTTTCCCCCCCGGCAAACTTGTGGGCGAGGGAACCTTCCTTTCCTTGAGAAAAAATAAAGAGGAGAAAATAAAGATATGGAGCCTTACGGCTCGTTATTGCTTACCGGGGAGTAGGTGCTGTACAAAGTGTCAGATCACATATGCAAAAAATAGAAAGCATGAAATTGACAAGATGTGCGGAGCATTTGAGCTTTACTTATGCACGGGGTCTGCGCCCGGCTTTGTACAAAGGATTACATGCAACAGCGGCAAGACTTGTACAAAAGGTGGTTGCCGGAACGGGTTCTGGCAACCGCGCCTTACGGGTAAAACTTACGAAGATGCTCAATGTTCCAGGAATTGCTCACCAGAATGCTATCTTCGGTCTCAAGGCGGACAGCGCCAGGCCTAGTGACTCGTTTCACCCGGTAAGGGCCTTCCCACTTCGGCGTCAACTTGTTGGAATTCTTGGCGGACTGAACACGCCGAAGAACAAGGTCGCCTTCCTCGAGACTTCTGGCGTTAACTTTGCGGCTATGGTAGCAGCGCAAAGCTTGCTGGTAGCGAGCAGCTCGTACAGCAGCCTGAAGACGGTTTTCCTCAAGGAGTAGCGCGTCATCTTGTGCAGCTGCTCTTGCTCAAGCTCATCATAAGCGAGCACTCGAGGTGACCCGTATACGAGTTCTGTGGGGAGAACTGCCTCTGCTCCATAGACTAGAGCGAAAGGTGTCTGGCCAGTGGCTCGATTTGGCGTCGTCCTGATCGACCAAAGAACCACCGGCAGCTCCTCGATCCAGTTTCTTCCGCACTTGTGCAGCCTGTCGAAAGTCCTGGTCTTGAGGCCACGCAGCACTTCAGCATTTGCCCTCTCCGCTTGACCGTTGCTTCTCGGGTGAGCAACAGAAGCGAAGCAGACCTTGGCGCCAAGATCTTGGACGTACTGCATGAAGGTGCGGCTCGTGAATTGCGTACCGTTGTCGGTGATTATCCTGTTAGGGATCCCGAAACGGCAAATAATCGACCTGAAGAACTTGACTACTGACTGTGTTGTCACCTTCCTCACTGTTTCCACTTCCGGCCACTTTGTGAACTTGTCGATTGTAACGTACAAGTACTCAAAGCCCCCGATTGCTCGGGGAAAGGGGCCGAGGATGTCGAGCCCCCAGACCGAAAATGGCCAGGATAAATGGATCGTCTGGAGAGCTTGAGCTGGTTGGTGTATCTGCTTGGAATGGAACTGGCACGCTTCACACTTGGTTACTTGTGCAGTTGCATCCTGGAGGGCTGTCGGCCAATAGAAACCTGGCCGGAATGCTTTGCCGGCAAGTGCTCTTGCGCCAACGTGGTGACCACATATGCCGCCATGTATCTCTGCCAACAGCTTTTGTCCGTCTTACCGATGAATACACTTCAATTTCACACTGTTGAGTCTTCTTCTGTATAGTGTATTGTCGACAAACTGGTACATACTTGACTGCCGGGCTACTCTTTCTGCTTCTTCTTGCTCTTCGGGAAGTTCTCCTATCTGAAGGAAACGGACAATCTGCTGTGCCCATGCTGGAGCTTGTGGCTCGACAACAAGGACTAAAGGCAAATCTGCTGCTGCGGGAACATCCGCTTCTACGGCGAGAACCTGCGGCTCTGCCGGAGCTTGACGTTCCCCGGCAAGCTTGCCGGAGCAAAACTTGTCGGGAGCTTCTGCTTCAATGGAACAAACCCTAGGGCTTGCCGGAGCAGACTGCTCCTCAGCGCTCTTGGTGTTGATCTTGGGGACCTTCTTGGCGGCGGCTTCGGGAAGCTCTGCCGGAAAATAGTCACCAGAAATCAACTTCGTCTTCTTGCTCTGTCCAGTTGATGGCGTTACAGACGGTTGAGTCAGCTTGAGCACAAAGATCCTTGGTTCCACAGGTAACTTAAGTGCGGCGCACTTTGATAGGCCATCGGCAATGGCGTTCTGAGCTCTTGAAACATGCTCCATCTGTAGGCCGTCAAAGTGCTCTTCTAGCTTTCTCACTTCGTTGACGTAGGCTTCCATCAACGGACTCTGATAGCTCTTGTTCACTTGGCGGACGACAAGCTGCGAGTCACCCCTGACAATGAGCTTCTTGATCCCAAGGTCTACCGTGATCCTGAGACCGGCAAGCAAGCCTTCATACTCTGCAGTATTGTTTGTTGCTTGCTCCTTGGGAAAGTGCATCTGGACTACGTACTTGAGGTGCTCTCCGGTGGGTGCGACAAGCAGCACGCCAGCGCCGGCGCCTTGCAGCGAAAAGGCACCATCAAAGTACATCAGCCACTCTTTGCTTGCTTCCTTGACGGGGATGCTCGTTTCTGGAATCTCTTCATCTGGTGTTGGCGTCCATTCTGCTACGAATTCTGCCAATGCTCTGCTTTGGATAGTTGAAGTACTCTCAAACTTGAGGCCAAAGCTTGACAGTTCCAGTGCCCACTCAACAATCCTGCCTGTCGCTTCTGGATTCTGTAGTATCCTCTTCAGCGGAAAACGAGTGACAACTGTGATCTCATGTGCTTGGAAGTAATGGCGTAGCTTTCTCAAGGCCATGAGAAGGCCGAAAAGCAATTTCTGCACGCCAGAGTACCTTGACCTAGAACCCTGCAGAAGGGAACTGACAAAGTAAACTGGGTGCTGTACCATTCTCTTCTGTATCTCCTCGCGCGTCTGCGCAGATCCATCCTTGTCGGGACCAGAGCTTGTCGGGGAAGCCCCCTGCTTGTCGCTGGATGCGCCGGCCGTGGTTGCTGGCTCGTCATCTGCCTCCCTCTCTGCTACTAACGCAGCACTAACCACTTGATTGGTTGCCGCTATATACAGCAGCAACTTCTCTTGTGGCTTAGGTGCGACAAGTATTGGAGTGGAGGACAGGTATCTCTTCAAGTCTTGCAGCGCAGCCTCCGCTTCCGGAGTCCATTTCATTGGACTTGCCTTTTTCAATATTTTGAAAAACGGCAGGGCGCGCTCAGCAGACCTAGAGATAAACCTGCTGAGAGCAGCCACGCAACCGGCAAGTTTTTGTACATCCTTGACGCACTTTGGTGCTTCAATCTGCTCAATGGCCTTGATCTTGTCGGGATTGGCTTCGATTCCCCGCTGAGACACGAAGAACCCGAGAAGCTTGCCGGAGGGGACTCCAAACACACACTTCTCGGGGTTGAGCTTGAGGCTGATCTTGCGCAGATTTGCAAAGGTCTCGTCTAAATCTTGAATCAGAGTTGCCTTGTCCTTGCTCTTGACCACTATGTCATCCATGTAGGCTTCTACATTTATGTGTATTTGTGGCTCAAGAGCGACATGGACTACGCTTGCAAATGTTGAATCAGCATTTTTTAAACCGAAAGGCATCCGTATGAAACAGTACGTGCCACATGGAGTGATGAATGCGGTCTTCTCTTCATCCTCTTCTGCCATGAAGATCTGATGGTATCCTGAGTATGCGTCAAGAAATGAAAGCAAATCACATCCTGCCGTGGAGTCAACAATCTGGTCAATGCGCGGCAAAGGAAATGGGTCTTTGGGACAAGCTTTGTTAACATCGATAAAGTCGATACAAAGTCTCCATTTCCCGTTCGCCTTGCGCACGACTACAGGATTGGCCAACCACGTAGGATGGAGCACTCCTCTGACAAGGCCTGCTGCTTCCAACTTCTTGATTTCTTCTGCGATGAATTCTTGGTGCTCCACTGCTTGCTTCCTGACCTTCTGCTTGACGGGCCGCGCATGAGGACAAACGGCAAGATGGTGCTCAATTACTTTCCTAGGAACACCGGGGATGTCAGACGGTTGCCACGCAAACACGTCGACGTTCGCCCGCAGGAAATCAATGAGCGCGCTTTCCTATTTAGGGTCGAGAGTGGCACTGATGGTGAAGGTACCACCAGTGCCGTCCTCCTTGGCGGACACCTTCTTGGTCTCTGGCGGAGCTGCCATTGTCTTCTTACACTTGCCGGTGGAGCTCGATGGTGCGTCCTCGACGGCAGCGCAGCACTCCGAAGAGGTGCGCTTGCCGGAGTGGGCATCAGAACTCTTGCCGGACTTGGTCTTCTTCTTCCCCCCGGGAGCTTCAACGGCAGGTGACTTGCGATCTGTTGCGGCTGCCGCTTCCCGGTAGATCTTGTCGGCGCAGATAAGAGCATCCTTCTTGTCGCCAGGGACAAAGATGACGCTTATCGGGCCTGGCATCTTCAGCATGTTGTATGCGTATTGAGAGGCTGCCATGAACTTGGCGAGTGCTGGACGGCCGAGTATCCCATTGTAAGGCAATGGAAAATCGGCAACGTCAAAAGTGACCCTCTCAGTCCTGAAGTTCACCTCGCTGCCAAATGTTACTGGCAACGTGACCTTCCCCTTCGGCTTGCTCCTTCCCGGGTTGATTCCTTGGAATGTGCCGGTCTCTTCAAGCTCGCTGTCAGGGATCTGGAGTTTCTGGAGTACAGCGGAGGAGATCAGGTTCAAGCCGGCCCCTCCGTCGACTAGCATCTTAGTGACCTTGAGGTTGCGGATAGTTGGTGAAACCAACATCGGCAAGCACCCGACCGCAGTTGTGCGATCAGGGTGGTCCTCAATATCAAAGATGATAGGCGTGCTGGACCATTTCAGAAGCTTGCGTGACTCGACAGGTGGTTCCGCCGCATTGACTTCCCGCACGGAAGGCCGTAGGTTCCCACTGCTTGAGTTGGCGGTGCGAAGTATGCAGAGAAGCACCACCGTCAATGCACAAGACCTCTGTGGCTTTCTGGAACTCCTGCTCACTGGTCTCGACATCATCCATGTCTTCGTCGTCGTCGTCATCTTCATCCTTGTCGCGGCCGCGGGGAGGTCTGTCTCCTTGCCGCTGCTTGGCCTTGCCGCGGCGTCCTCCCCGGCCGGCGCGCTTCTTGCCGGATTCTCCAGCGCCTCCTTGGGCCCTCTCCTTGTCGCGTCGCTCGTATTCAGCCTTTTGCTGCTGGACAAGCTGCTCGACCTTCTTGCAGCTCTGGAGATCATGGCCCTTGGTGCGGTGGATCTTGCAGTACTGCTTGTCGGTGCCGTCCTGCTTGTCGGCGACCGCCACAGTTTGGCAGTTGGTGCATGCGGCAACCTCCTTTCCGGAGCTACCAGCTTTGGCTTTCTTGGTGCCACCTTCGTTGCCGGACTGCTCAATGACTAGCACATCTTTGCCTTTCTTCTTCCTGTTGTTCCGCCGCCGGTTTTTCTTTGCCGGGGCAGCATCCTCGCTGTCAGATCCTCCTGCTCCTGTATTCTCTTCGGGGAGTTTCCTCCCTTCCTCAGCACGTGCACACTTGTCGGCCAGGGCATACAGCTCACTGACGTCTCTGATCTTGCACATCGCCAACTCCTCCCGCATCCTGCGGTTACGCACGTTCTGATGGAACACGCTGATGACCGCGGCAGGGTGGACATCTGGGATGTTGTGCTGTACACGGCTGAATCTCTGAATGTACTTGCGCAGGGGCTCTCCTTCCTTCTGGGCGAGCAGATGAAGGTCACTCTCTTGGCCATGAGGTTTGTGGCCGCCTGTAAAGGCGCCGACAAACTGATGGCATACGTCTGCCCAGGAGGATATGGAGTTGTCCGGCAAGTGCATGAGCCAGGACCTGACGTTGGGCTTGAGCACCAGCAGGAAGTAGTTGGCAAGGATCTTGTCGTCCCGCCCCCCGACAGCCTGCACCGCGATGGTGTAGATGCTGAGGAACTCCGACGGATGCGACTTGCCGTCGTACTTCTCTGGTATGTCTGGCTTGGAATTCTTCGTGCTGGGCCACTGGACTTTCCGCAGCTCACGAGTAAACGCAGGGCAACCTACCGCGTACGGCAAGTCGCCTGGTTCCCCCGGCGCATGCATGTCGACAGAGGGCCCAGCGCGCTGGTCCGATTGACGTTGCGCTTCTCTTCGGTGCTCGATGCGAGTACGAACGTCTTCTTGCTGTCGTTCGTGAAGAACTTGGCGCTGATCGCGACGAGCTCACGGATCTGATGACGCGGTGGAGTCGCTGTCGAGATGGATCCGGCGAGTCGGCGATCTTGGCCTTCGGGGCGGAGAGTGCACAGTGGTTGAACCCCCACCGGTCTTGTCGCCACCGGCTCGTGCCTGGCTGACTTGCCGCGGCTGCGACGTGCTCGGCTGCCGTTGAGTGTCGCCGTTGGCGAAGCCGATGAGACTCTGAATGGTGGCCCTCCAGTCGTCGATCTTGTCTGCCGTTGGAGGGTAGTCCAGGAGCAGTTGAGCTCGCGCCAAAGCTTCTGCTGTAGTAGCGGGTGGCGGTGGCGAACGGTGCGAGGAGCGGGATATGCTCGGACTTCTAACTATGTTAGAAGGAGCAGTATCCCGTCCAGGCGACCGTGCCTCGCTCGTGCCAGCATGTTGGCGTGCATGCTGGTCTTGAGCACTCCGAGATCCACCAGCTCGATCTCGGTCCAGCAAACGCATGGTACCGTGAGTACCATGACGCTGCCGGTCCCGCGCCTCCTGAGATGGGCGCGGTGCATGTACGGACGCCGAGGTCTTAGAGTGCGCCCGGTCGTTGTGGGAGCCAGCTACGCCGCCGATGGGCAGCGCAGCCTTGTCCTTGGACCTGGCAGCACCGTGAGCTCCCTCGTCGACGCCCGTTCTTCCGCCGGCGTCTGCCCCATCAGCCGTTTGCTCCGGCGGTGGTGGGTTCGGCGCGGACGGAGCAGCCGCCTCCGAAACCTTCTTCTTCGGCGGCATGTCGATGAAGATGATGAAGATCTAGCTGGTGTGAACGGCGGATCTGGTTCACACAACCTCGACGCCCCTACCTGGCGCGCCAAAGATGTCGGGGGTCTAATCCACGAGCACCTATGGGACCGGCAGACCGAGTCCCTTTCGGTTCGGCGGGGGCGAGGGTCGCACGAAGATCAGATCGAGGCGAAGCACACGAGCAGTTTACCCAGGTTCGGGCCGCACGGATGCGTAAAACCCTAGTCCTGCTTTGTGGTTTGTATTGAGTTCTTACTCGGGAGCATGGAGTGCTACAGTACACCCCAGCAGCTAACGAGACCGAGCGTGAGTGTTCTCTTCCTCCGAACCCCCCCAACCCCCTTCTACGTTGCGCTTGGGCCTCCTTTTATATGCTCAAGGGGTCACCGACAGGTGGCAACGTAGACAATGGTAAAAATGGAAAGGTGCTGCGGTTGGTACAGCTACCTGCTAAAGTGTATCATACCTAACCCTGACGGCAGGGGACAAGGGCATTAAATGCCCGTCTGCGTCGCCTAAATAGTGCAAAAGGGACCGTCAGGGACGCCACCGCTCGCCACGATGGCAATCTTGTCAGCGCCGCTTGCCACCGCGCGCCGCTGGCTGCACAGCCTCCAGCCACGTACGCCTGGAAGGGTCCCAGAGCGACACGTTGGTGGATGTGCTGGAGCGCGAGCACAGAGTGGTGGCTTGCCGCGGCAAGCGCCTTGCCGCGGTCGTTGTCTTGTCGCGTCCGGGAGCCTGTCGCTCACCGGGCCTTGCCAGGACGCGTGGCGCGTCGTGGCAAGTTCCTTGAGATGCCTTGGTTGGCCTTCCCGGCAAGCTCCTCTTGCCGGGGTCTTGAGATGCCTTGGTTGGCCTTCCCGGCAAGCTCCTCTTGCGGGGGTCTTGTCTCCTTGGCTTGGATACTTTGTCCTTGAATGGCTCCAAAGGAACCACGGAGGACCTTGGCGGTCACCCTCCAAGCCTTGCCGCGGGATGCTGCGACTGCCCGTGCACAAGTTCGGGATACTAGGGTACCCCTACTCTAGTACACCGACAGTATCCAATACCTAGTTCAATCTCGTTACCGGCAAGTCTCTTTACTCGTTCTGTAATACGTCATCTCGCAACTAACTCATTAGTTGCAATGCTTGCAAGGCTTATGTGATGTGCATTACCGAGAGGGCCCAGAGATACCTCTCCGACAATCGGAGTGACAAAACCTAATCTCGAAATACGCCAACCCAACATGTACCTTTGGAGACACCTGTAGTACTCCTTTATAATCACCCAGTTACGTTGTGACGT
>NC_053026.1:572612261-572627618 GCF_003073215.2 Triticum urartu | reverse complement strand
GATCTATGCACTCTGACTCGATTCTTCACAATGTCACTGTACATCACCCCAACAAACGGTTCTCGGCTTCCTCCTTCCCCGATGCTACCATCGCAGCAACCACCTCAGATATCGGTGGAGAGGAAGAAAGAATAAATATCGCCGACGAGCAGGAACAATATAAAGATAGATAAAACCTAAGAAATTAGAGAATGACATTAAAAAAATGGTAACTGACATCAACATGGAAAATACGTTAGAAGACCTATAAACTTTGTGGATCAACATGGAGTAGTACTTAATGTAAGATTTGTGAAGCACCACCAGACAACCTGCTGTACTTCCTTCTGCCGGCGTTGTTTCCGGCAGCAGCAGCGGTTACTTTCAGAGCTACAGTGCATGAACAAAAAGTCAAAAGCCTATCTTTGTAGAGCTATCATGGGCTCATGGCTACAGGCGGGCGTAGACAGGTAAAGAAAATATTGACAAGTGACTACACATTGATATGTATAAGTACCAAGGTTTCTTTTTCTTGTTACCTTTTTCGATAGGGACCGAAATAACCGATTTCCAAAAACTCTCAGCAATTCAGATTTTTTTTTGTCTGAAATATCCAAGATGGCGGTGATGCTGGTACCGTCCCTACATGTTTAGGGTTCCTTTGATTCAAAGGATTTGCATAGGAATTTTGGAGGATTAGAATCTTTAGGAATTTTTTCTATATTGGTTGTTTGATTTATAGGATTGAATCCTATAGAATTTTTTTCTAAGGAATTTTTTGTACTACTTCCTATAGGATTTCTAGCATCCAGTCAAACCTCTTTGAAAGAATCCTTCGTTTTTTCTATGATGCAATCAAACAACCTAAGGCCTCCTTTGGTTCATAGGGTAGGGAAATCATAGGAATAGAAAAGTCATAGGAAATGGGATGACATGCATCTCAAATCCTATGAGTAGGAATAGGAAAGAAGATGTCATTTGATTCATTTCATAGGATTTTTTCCATTGAGACTAGGCTAATGTTTATTTTCTTATGAATTGTGAAGGATAGGAAGAATTCCTTCATAGGAATAGGATTCCATTCCTACAAACCAAAGGACTCTAAATGAATTTTTCCTAGAAAAATCACATCCTATGAAATTCCTACAAAAATCCTCCAAACCAAAGGAGGCCTAAACTCCTATAGGATTGAGATGAGCATGACATTTCAATCCTATTCTTTTCCTATTCCCATGTTTTTACAATCCTGTGAATCAAAGAGGCCCTTAATGTTGGCAGAACGACACGGCAAATGAAGACCATCCAGAATGAGGTGGGCCTAGGCCCTGGTCGTTGTCCGTGGATATAGGGCATCTCCAACGCTATCACCTAAAATAAACACATTATCCGCCTGCGGACCGTGTATGGACACATAAACGGACACGATATGGGAGCCGGTCATCCAATCTATACCCTAATTATCTGTGTCAAATAACAATAGCCGTCCGCCAAATAGCTAGCACGATCACTAGAGCCATCCTCCAAACAAGCGTGTATGTACTAATATACACTTAAAAAGGAAAAGAGAGCCAAATAGCCTTTCGCCAACCTCAAATAGCCTTCTGCCATGCTAACTAGGGTCTTCCGCCAACACATTCGTGTAATATAAGCACCTAAAAAAGTGAAATAACTATGTGTTTAGTGCTTTCGCCTAGAAGCCTTCCGCCAAACAACAACAAAAATTAGCTGCGGCCTTCCAACATTCGGGCGGAGAAAGAATATGTGGTGAATTTTGATTGGCCAGACGGATGACTGGACTCTCGCAAAGCTTGCTAAGTTTGCTTTTGGTTAGCGCGAAAATGAACGCGCGAACGTGCCCATGGATATATATGGGTCCGTGTTTGATGTCAAAGTGTGTTCAGACAGCTTGGTCCAAACGTTGGCGGGCTATTTGAGGGTTGGCATTGGAGGTACCCTTAGCACTTCATTGAAGATACATGTTAATAAGCCTAAGAAATGAGAGTTCACATATTACCTTCACCCCTTGCATGTTGAACCACTTCCAGTAGCCTTTTTCTCGAGAAAAACTTCCAATCTATTCATCAACTGTCAGCGTAGTACAAAAAACACCAAAAGTAAAAAATTACATCCAGGTCCGTAGACCATCCAGCGACGACTACAAGCAATGGATCGAGCTTAAGGCACGCCGCCGTCATCGCCCCTCCCTCATCGGAGCCGGGCAAACCTTATTGTAATAGAGAGTCGGGAAGTCCTCGTGCTAAGGCCCCATAGGATTAGCGCACCAGGACAGCAACCGCCGCACCAGTAGCCTTTGACGAAATCTATGAAGGTTACTGGATCTAATAAGCAACTTTTATGTTGTCAGCAAGCAATTCGTATACCTTTGACCTGTTTTTCTCTATGATCAAAATATAGGTCACCAAAGTTCCATAGTTGAGCAAGGTCAAATCGATCGTAATTGAACCGCCTGCATGATTTAGCTAGATTGCCAACTAGACAACAGTAACTTCTGATGTTGTATCTAATGGCTGACCAGCCAGAAGAAAAACAAAAAGTTCCGAGTACATGATCTCACTCAAATATAGAGCTAACGGAATTATATTCAATTATTAGATCCAAATCTTCCAACTTAACATGATCAAACCGCTATAATGAAAAGAAAAAAACAATGTGTTACAAATGTTTCTTAGGCAACACCAAGATTGAAGAGGATTAAACTCTCACATACCACAACGTTTTCGAGGCCATGCACGATGAGGGGCGCAGTAATGCAACAAGATAACCATCTTTGTTGCAAAAGGGACAAAATTTCACCTTTTCATTGTTGTCATCCGTAGTACTATAATCTTTCTCTAAATAATCCTATGGACACATACTTTCCCTCCCTTTCCAGTAAACGAAGGAAATAAAGTACAATTAGCAGATGGTTATTTTTGTAAAAAGCTTGTCTCTCTTAACAGGAGATGATGTTTTATAGAATTTATAAAAATCCTCAAACAGAAATCTCTGTTTTGCAAATTCAATGAAAAAGGGGTGATGCATAATGATCCAAAGGTTTGTTTCTCTCTGATACTTTCGATTTCATAGTTTTTTTACTCGGACAATAAAATCACCAGCATAAGCGGGCTTTATTTCATGTGCCTTATATCTTCTCATCACAAATGAGATGATCAATATATCAAAATATTTTACTATGTTTATTTGACTGTTAGGCATCAAACTTCGGTACTTTGTTAATTGTGGCAGAACATGGCCTTTCTTCTAAGAGGAGTATGCCACTCTCATCAATTTTTTTATCTGTGTTGTGCATATATGTGAACAATTCAACGTAACCATCCAAAACAGTCGCCTATATCGCTTCCTTATACATAGACAGTTCAAATAAAGTTATGACCCAGGGTAAAATAAAATAAATAGTTTTATTCCAAACTTCTATACTTATTTATTTTTCTTCGTATCATATTAGAATATTAAGGAGTAGAAATCTTATTATTTATTACCAGTTATAATATGTTAATAATTACTTTGTTTATGCTAAATTTAAAGTAAGTGATGTAACATAAGTTATTAGAATTATTTTTGTGACAATTCCACAAATCATATAGTGTAGATGTGCATATTTATATCTATCTGAGTATGTTCATGTATAGTTAAGATTCACTAAATATCATGTTAGAGGTTTATAAAAATAATGTCCAACTAATATTTTAATAGTGATTTCTAGTGTATAATTAGGTGTGCAAACTTATAAAACATTAGGGCATCTTTAACGTTGACCTTCAAATCGCCCGCATCCGTCCGGGCCCATTTTGCCATCCAACAGGGTACCCTATCTGATTTTACCGCAAACCGGAAGCAAACTAGGGAGAGGAGGCTTTGAGGGAGTCTGGACCGCTGCCACGTAGGAATCTGACACACCCGTCCCTCTCAAATCTCCCTCTCAGTCCACTTTTCTTCACTCTCCCCCTGTTCACCCTTGCTACCCTCCTTGTTAGAGGTCGCGGTTGTACCTCTCCAGTTGCCGCCCATGCATCGTAGGACGTCTGCACCCCCACCAACACGCCTGCTCTACTTGGACTATGTTGTCGTCCCCCCCCCTCCCAGGGTCTCTTCGCCCCTGCCAACGATGTCCGTGGCAGACATCATGTCCGGTAGGTGTGCGGTCAATTATCATTGAGCTTTTTCGTGAACTTCTTGTTGTTTTCTAGAGTAAGCACGCTCGCGTCGTACTCGGTGAAGGAGGATGAGTTATTGTGCGATGCATGGTTGGCCATATTTGTGGACTTTGTAGGTAGGAACTCAAGGGGCTCGGTCTTTTGACCCCGCATGCATGGTTCATTTCAAGTGTGAAAGCACTTCATGCCTACGGCATGCACATAATCCATGAACGCAATGTGAGGTCTATATCGCGTCAATGGTACACCATCTGGAACTCTGTCATTAAGTTCTACGGTGCGGTTGAATGAGTGGGGACAATGTGGCCGTTGGGCGCGTCAATCATGGATCGTAAGTTTTGCTTCTTGTTGCTCTACATGTTGGTTAATTAATTTATTCACTCAATGTTGCTCTACACGTTGTATAGTCTGCATGCTTTGTAGTGATATACTACAGGACCGAAGGCATGCCATTCACGTGCGTACATTGTTGGATGAAGCTTAAGAGCATCCACAATATGATGTTTTGTTGTCTCTAAGGCAGCCTCACTAAGGCCATAGAGGCAGGGGCCATACTTTGCGGAGATAGCCTCTAGCTGAAATTTGTTAAGCATCGACGCTATGCTTAGAGGCTGCCTCCAAGCTTTTCTTTGTAATAAAATATTCCGTTGACCCTACATGTCATAAGTGGAGTGTGTTGGACATGTCTCAAGCAGCTAGAAAATAATTCCTTTGGAAATTAGTATTTACTCATTGTAGGGACACCTTAGAGACAAAGAAAATTTGCCATACATTGCAGAGTTTTGAGCTGATTCTAGCACCCAGTTGTGGGTCCTAGCTTGGAGGCAACCTGCCTCTACACACTGTAGTTGCCCTAAGGGGTAGCCTGTGTGGGACGACACGTGTTGGCTCTGATTCTAGTATCATGGAATGTAATAAGTTCAATATATGCAGGGTACTGAAATAGCACTGATCACCCATGAATGTAACATATCCACATAAGATACGAACATGACTCTCTGTATCACCATATGTACCTGGCCCGCAAATAAACGGCAGCAACCGACCGGATGTTGGACTCCCGAACCATGATCCCGTGCAGGCGCCGCGCAAAGCGGCCGCGACGCTATGGCGATCTGTTGGGGAACATAGTAATTCAAAAATTTCCTATAATCACGCAAGATCTATCTAGGAGATGCATAGCAACGAGACGGGAGAGTGTGTCCACATACCCTCGTAGACCGAAAGCGGAAGCGTTTAGTTAACGCGGTTGATGTAGTCGAACATCTTCAAGATCCAACCGATCCAAGTACTGAACGTACAGTACCTCCTTGTTCAGCACATATTAAGCACGATGATGTCTCTCGGGCTCTTGATCCAGTAGAGGGTCGAGGAGAGTTCAGTCAGCATGACGGCGTGGCGACGGTGTTGTTGATGTGATCCGCGCAGGGCTTCACCTAAGCACTACGACAATATGACCGAGGTGGTAAACTGTGGAGGGGGGCACCGCACATGGCTAAGAAACAATTGTTGTGCCTTTGGGGTGCCCCTGGCCACGTATATAAAGAAGGGGGAGGAGGAGGCCGGCGGCCAAGGAGGCACGCCAAAGGGCGGAGTCCTACTTGCACTCCTAGTCCAAGTAGGATTCGGCCCCCTCCTTCTTTCCGACGGAGAGGGAAAGGGGAAGGGAGAGAGAGGGAGAAGGAAAGAGGGGGGCCGCGCCCCCTCCCCTTGTCCAATTCGGATTGGGGCAAGGGGGGCGCGTGCCACCTCCCATGGCATGCCTCCTCTCCTCCACTATGGCCAAATAGGCCCAATAACTTTCTCGGGGGGTTCCGGTAACCTCCCGGTACTCCGAAACATCCCCGATTTTCTTTGGAACCATTCCGGTGTCCGTATATAACCTTCCAATATATCAATCTTTACCTCTCGACCATTTCGAGACTCCCCGTCATGTCCGTGATCTCATCCGGGACTCCGAACAAACTTCGGTCACCAAAACACATAACTCATACTACAAATCGTCATCGAACGTTAAGCGTGCAGACCCTACGGGTTCGAGAACTATGTATACATGACCGAGACACATCTCTGGTCAATAACCAATAGTGGAACCTCGATGCTCATATTGGCTCCTACATATTCTATGATGATCTTTATCGGTCAAACCGCATAACAACATACGTCATTCCCTTTGTCATCGGTATGTTACTTGCCCGAGATTCGATCGTCGGTATCCTCATACCTAGTTCAATCTCATTACCGGCAAGTCTCTTTACTCGTTCCGTAATGCATCATCCCGTATCTAACTCATTAGTCACATTGCATGCAAGGCTTATAGTGATGTGAATTACCAAGAGGGCCTAGAGATACCTCTCCGATACACGGAGTGAAAAATCCTAATCTTGATCTATGCCAACTCAACAAACACCATCGGAGACACCTGTAGAGCATCTTTATAATCACCCAGTTATGTTGTGACATTTGATAGCACACAAAGTGTTCCTCTAGTATTCGGGAGTTGCATAATCTCATAGACAGAGGAATATGTATAAGTCATGAAGAAATCAAATAGCAATAAAACTATGCGATCATTATTCTAAGATAATGGATGGGTCCTGTCCATCACATCATTCTCTAATGATGTGATCCCGTTCATCAAATGACAACACATGTCTATGGTTAAGAAACTTAACTATCTTTGATTAACGAGCTAGTCAAGTAGAGGCATACTAGGGACACTCCGTTTGTCTATGTATGCACACATGCACTAAGTTTCCGGTTAATACAATTCTAGCATGAATAATAAAAATTTATCATGAAATAAGAAAATATAAATAACAACTTTATTATTGACTCTAGGGCATATTTCCTTCAGTCTCCCACTTGCACTAGAGTCAATAATCTCGATTACATAATAATGATTCTAACACCCATGGAGTCTTGGTGCTGATCATGTTTTGCTCTGGAAGAGGCTTAGTCAACGGGTCTGCAACATTCAGATCCGTATGTATTTTGCAAATCTCTATGTATCCCTCCTTGACTTGATCGCAGATGGAATTGAAGCGTCTCTTGATGTGTTTGGTTCTCTTGTGAAATCTGGATTCCTTTGCCAAGGCAATTGCTCCAGTATTGTCACAAAAGATTTTCATTGGACCTAATGCACTAGGTATTACACCTAGATCGGATATGAACTCCTTCATCCAGACTCCTTTATTTGCTGCTTCCGAAGTAGCTATGTACTCCGGTTCACACATAGATCCCCGCCACGACGCTCTGTTTGGAACTGCACCAACTGATAACTCCACCATTCAATATAAATACATATCCGGTTTGTGACTTAGAGTCACCCAGACCACTGTCAAAGCTTGCATCGACGTAACCATTTACGACGAGCTCTTTGTCACCTCCATAAACGAGAAACATATCCTTAGTCCTTTTCAGGTATTTCAGGATGTTCTTGACCGCTGTCCAGTGATCCACTCCTGGATTACTTTGGTACCTCCCTGCTAAACTTATAGCAAGACACACATCAGGTCTGGTACACAGCATTGCATGCATGATAGAACCTATGGCTGAGGCATAGGGAATGACTTTCATTTTCTCTCTATCTTCTGCAGTGGTCAGGTATTGAGTCTGACTCAACTTCACACCTTGTAACACAGGCAAGAACCCTTTCTTTGACTGATCCATTTTGAACTCCTTCAAAAATTTATCAAGGTATGTGCTTTGTGAAAGTCCAATTAAGCATCTTGATCTATCACTATAGATCTTGATGCCTAATATATAAGCAGCTTCACCGAGGTCTTTCATTGAAAAATTCTTATTCAAATATCCTTTTATGCTATCTAAAAATTCTATATTATTTATAATCAACAATATGGCATCCACATATAATACTAGAAATGCTACAGAGCTCTGCTACCTCTTGAGCACTGCGTTGGATTTCCCCGAAGAGGAGAGGATGATGCAGCAAAGTAGCGTAAGTATTTCCCTCAGTTTTTGAGAACCAAGGTATCAATCCAGTAGGAGGCTACGCTCAAGTCCCTTGTACCTACACAAAACAATAGCTCAACGCAACCAACGCGCTTAGGGGTTGTCAATCCCTTCACGGTCACTTACGAAAGTGAGATCTGATAGAGATGATAGATAATATTTTTGGTATTTTTGGTATAAAGATGCAAAGTGAAAAGTAAAAGGCAAAGTAAAAGCAAAGCAATAATAAAGTGATGGAGATTGATATGATGAGAAAGAGACCCGGGGGCCATAGGTTTCACTAGTGGCTTCTCTCAAGAGCATAAGTATTCTACGGTGGGTGAACAAATTACTGTTGAGCAATTGACAAAATTGAGCATAGTTATGAGAATATCTAGGTATGATCATGTATATAGGCATCATGTTCGAGACAAGTAGACCGAACCGATTCTGCATCTACTACTATTACTCCACTCATCGACCGCTATCCAACATGCATCTAGAGTATTAAGTTAAAAACAGAGTAACGCCTTAAGCAAGATGACATGATGTAGAGGTATAGTTTCATGCAATATGATGAAAACCCCATCTTGTTATCCTCGATGGCAACAATACAATACGTGCCTTGTTGCCCCTTCTGTCACTGGGAAAGGACACCGCAAGATCGAACCCAAAGCTAAGCACTTCTCCCATGGCAAGAACAACCAATCTAGTAGGCCAAACCAAACTGATAATTCGAAGAGACTTGCAAAGATAACCAATCATACATATAAGAATTCAGAGAAGATTCAAATATTATTCATAGATAAACTGGATCATAAACCCACAATTCATCGGTCTCAACAAACACACCGCAAAAAAGAAGATTACATCGAATAGATCTCCACAAGATAGGGGAGAACATTGTATTGAGACCCAAAAAGAGAGAAAAAGCCATCTAGCTACTAGCTATGGACCCGTAGGTCTGAAGTAAACTACTCACACTTCATCGGAGAGGCTTGGATGATGATGTAGAAGCCCTTCGTGATCAATTCCCCTTCCGGCGGAGCTCCGGAACAGGCCCCAAGATGGGATCTCGTGGATACAGAAAGTTGCGGCGGTGGAATTAGGTTTTTGGCTCCGTCCCCGATTGTTTGGGGGTACGTAGGTATATATAGGAGGAAGAAGTACGTCGGTGGAGCTTTTAGGGGCCCACGAGGCAGGAGGGCGCGCCCTATGGGGGGCGCCCCCACCCTCGTGACCACCTCGTGGCTTTCTTGATGGGGGGTCCAAGTCTCCTGGATCTTATCTGATGAGAAAATCACGTTTCCGAAGATTTTATTCCGTTTGGACTCCGTTTGATATTCTGTTTCTCCGAAACACTAAAATAGGCAAAAACAGCAATTCTGGGCTGGGCCTCCGGTTAATAGGTTAGTCCCAAAAATAGTATAAAAGTGGAAAATAAAGCCCAATATAGTCCAAAACAGTAGATAATATAGCATGGAGCAATCAAAAATTATAGATACGTTGGAGACATATCAAGCTCCCACCCACTTTCTTGCAAATACAAGCTTCTCCAAAAGTCTGTATAAAACCATATGCTTTGATCACACTATCAAAGCGTATATTCCAACTCCGAGAGGCTTGCACCAGTCCATAAATGGATCGCTGGAGCTTGCACACTTTGTTAGCACCTTTAGGATCGACAAAACCTTCTAGTTGCTTCATATACAAATCTTCTTTAAGATATCCATTAAGGAATGCAATTTGCTAACATGATTCAGACAGACTTAAGCATCGCTACGGGTGAGAAGGTCTCATCGTAGTCAACTCCTTGAACTTGTCGAAAAACCTTTCGCAACAAGTCGAGCTTTGTAGACAATAACATCACCGTCAGCGTCAGTCTTCTTCTTAAAGATCCATTTATTCTCTATGGCTTGCCGATCATCGGGCAAGTCAACCAAAGTCCACACTTTGTTCTCATACATGGATCCTGAAGGAAATATGCCCTAGAGGCAATAATAAAGTTATTTATTTCCTTATTTCATGATAAATGTTTATTATTCATACTAGAATTGTATTAACCGGAAACATAATACATGTGTGAATACATAGACAAACAGAGTGTCACTAGTATGCCTCTACTTGGCTAGCTCGTTGATTAAAGATGGTTAAGTTTCCTAACCATAGACATGAGTTGTCATTTGATTAACGGGATCACATCATTAGGAGAATGATGTGATTGACTTGACCCATTCCGTTAGCTTAGCACTTGATCATTTAGTTTGTTGCTATTGCTTTCTTCATGACTTATACATGTTCCTATGACTATGAGATTATGCAACTCCCATTTATCGGAGGAACACTTTGTGTGCCACCAAACGTCACAACGTAACTGGGTGATTATAAAGGTGCTCTACAGGTGTCTCCAAAGGTACTTGTTGGGTTGGCGTATTTCGAGATTAGGATTTGTCACTCCGATTGTCGGAGAGGTATCTCTGGGCCCACTCGGTAATGCACATCACTATAAGCCTTGCAAGCATTGCAATTAATGAGTTAGTTGCAGGATGATGTATTGCGGAATGAGTAAAAGAGACTTGCCGGTAACGAGATTGAACTAGGTATTGAGATACCGACGATCGAATCTCGGGCAAGTAACATACCGATGACAAAGGGAACAACGTATGTTGTTATGCGGTCTGACCGATAAAGATCTTCGTAGAATATGTAGGAGCCAATATGGGCATCCAGGTCCCGCTATTGGTTATTGACCAGAGAGTTGTCTCGGTCATGTCTACATAATTCTCGAACCCGTAGGATCCGCACGCTTAACGTTCGTTGACGATATAGTACTATATGAGTTATGTATGTTGGTGACCGAATGTTGTTCGGAGTCCGAGATGAGATCACGGACATGACGAGGAACTCCGGAATGGTCCGGAGATAAAGTTTGATATATGGGATAATAGTGTTTGGTCACCGAAAGGGTTCCGGAATTCACCAGAAGGGGTTCCGGATGTTTCCCAAAATGTTTGGGTATGAGAAAACTTTATTTGGGCCAAAGGGGAAAGCCCACGAGGTTTTTGGAAAGTGCAAAAGGAAGTTTTGCGGAGCCCAGGGGCCAGGCGTCTGGCCCTGGAGTCCGAGAAGGACTCTTGCCTTTCGGGTGAAACCGACTTTGTGGAGGCTTTTACTCCAAGTTTCGACCCCAATGCTCAACATATAAATAGAGGGGTAGGGCTAGCACCCAAGACACATCAAGAAACACCAAGCCGTGTGCCGGCAAGCCTGCCCCTCTAGTTTATCCTCCATCCTAGTTTTCGTAGTGCTTAGGCGAAGCCCTGCGGAGATTGTTCTTCACCAACACCGTCACCACGCCGTCGTGCTGCCGGAACTCATCTACTACTTCGCCCCTCTTGCTGGATCGAGAAGGCGAGGACGTCACCGAGCCGAACGTGTGCAGAACTCGGAGGTGCCGTGCTTTCGATACTTGGATCGGTCGGATCGTGAAGACGTACGACTACATCAACTGCGTTGATATAATGCTTCCGCGAATGGTCTACGAGGGTACGTAGACAACACTCTACCCTCTCGTTGCTATGCATCACCATGATCTTGTGTGTGTAGGAAAGTTTTGAAATTTCTACGTTTCCCAACAGTGGCATCTGAGCCAGGTTTTATGCGTAGATGTCATATGCACGAGTAGAACACAAGTGAGTTGTGGGCGATATAAGTCATACTTCTTACCAGCATGTCATACTTTGGTTCGGCGGTATTGTTGGATGAAGCGGCCCGGGCCGACATTACGTGTACGCTTACGCGAGACTGGTTCTACCGACGTGCTTTGCACACAGGTGGCTGGCGGGTGTCAGTTTCTCCAACTTTAGTTGAACCGAGTGTGGCTACGCTCGGTCCTTCCGAAGGTTAAAACAACACCAACTTGACAAACTATCGTTGTGGTTTTGATGCGTAGGTAAGAACGGTTCTTGCTAAGCCCGTAGCGGCCACGTAAAATTTGCAACAACATAGTAGAGGACGTCTAACTTGTTTTTGCAGGGCATGTTGTGATGTGATATGGTCAAGACATGATGCTAAATTTTATTGTATGAGATGATCATGTTTTGTAACCGAGTTATCGGCAACTTTATTGTATGCAATGCAATCGCCCTGTAATGCTTTACTTTATCACTAAGCGGTAGCGATAGTCATGGAAGCATAAGATTGGCGAGACAACAACGATGCTACGATGGAGAACAAGGTGTCGCGCCGGTGACGATGGTGATCATGAAGGTGCTTCGGAGATGGAGATCACAAGCACAAGATGATGATGGCCATATCATATCACTTATATTGATTGCATGTGATGTTTATCTTTTATGCATCTTATCTTGCTTTGATTGACGGTAGCTGTCGGTGTCAAAACCAGCAGATCTCGGGTAGGGGGTCCCGAACTATGCGTCTAAGGCGGATGGTAATAGGAGGTAGGGGACATGATGTTTTACCCAGGTTCGGGCCCCCTCTTGATGGAGGTAAAACCCTACGTCCTACTTGATTAATATTGATGATATGGGTAGTATAAGAGTAGATCTACCACGAGATTAGAGAGGCTAAACCCTAGAAGCTAGCCTATGGTAGGATTGTATGTTGTCCTATGGACTAAAACCCTCCGGTTTATATAGACACCGGAGAGGTTAGGGTTACACAAGGTCGGTTACAAAGGAGGAGATATACATATTCGTATTGCCTAGCTTGCCTTCCACGCCAAGTAGAGTCCCATCCGGACATGAGACAAAGTCTTCAATCTTGTATCTTCATAGTCTAACAGTCCGGCCGAAAGATATAGTCCGGCTGTCCGGAGACCCCCTAATCCAGGAATCCCTCAGTAGCCCCCGAACCAGGCTTCAATGACGACGAGTCCGGTGCGCAGTATTGTCTTCGGCATTGCAAGGCGGGTTCTTCTCCAATTTCCAAGTGTTTGTAAATAGTATCCGGCCCCATAAATGTTGATCCTCTTGGCTTCTGCGCCCAATAAGGGCAATCTCTCATACATTCGCCCCCCTAGCCAGATAAATAAATTGTCTATTAAAGGGATTGGGATTCTTAGATCCGATCCACACCACCCTCCCCTCAGCGAGAATCCATCAGAGCGCGTTTCGGAAAGATCCATTCCAGCATGGCCGACCTCCGTAGCTCCTCCTCCTGCCCCCGTAGCCCTAAGCTTGGTGATTGGGAGAGGTGTTCAGTCCCACACAGTCGATTGGTCGAACTTCAGACCAAAGGATTTCTTCCTACGGCATATATGGTGCCCGTTCGAGCCAGGCTCGCCACCTACAATGGCGGGGAGCAAGCGGAGAACTTTCCCTGTCCCTCCATGGGGGAACGGGTTTGCCTTGTTCCTTACTTATTAAGGGGACTCGGATTTCCAATTCATCCGTTCCTCCGCGGGCTCCTGGAGTTCTATGACCTCCAACTACACAAAATCACCCCTGCCTCCATTCTACATATCGCCGGCTACGTTGCTCTCTGCGAGTTGTTCCTGGGCTGCGAGGCTCACTTCGAGCTGTGGAAAATGCTATTTTGCCTCGTCCCTCGCACACAGAGGGAATCACTTTATCAAGTGGGCGGAGCCGAAGTATGGCGCATCGCCGATACCGGATATCTGTCTGGTACCCCGAAGAAGCCATCCAAAGACTGGCTTTCAGAATGGTTTTATATGGAAGACGTTCCCCTTCCGGACCCTGTTCGGCGGGGTCTTCCTGAGTTCAACAATGCTCCTCTGAAGAAACGCCGAAGTTGGCGCCCACGGAGCGGAAGACGACAGAGAAGTCCTCTATCTGACGAACCGGATTAAGGCACTGGCTCAGTCAGGATTAACAATAACCGAAGTTATGTCGATTTGCATAATGCGGGGAGTGCAACCACTTCAATACCGTGGGCAACCCTTGTGGTGTTTCAACGGGGAGGATGACGCCACCCGCTACGGGCGTAAGGGTCCGGGCGATGCTGCTGCATTAGCCAAAATTCTGTCTGAACTGTTCAAGGGAGAGGAGGAGGAGTTCACCCGCATCAAGCCACGGGATGGATTCTCCATGTACAATCCTCCAAGCTGGGTAAGCTATATCCCCTTACTTCCATTTTCCCGCATTTTTCGTTATAAGTATTCACCTTGCCAATTTGCGGCAGGAACTGTGGAAGGCCATAAAGGAGGTCAGCAGCCCTTCTCCACAACCGGAGGACCCTGACCGGGCCCTCGACTCCGGACTCAAAGAAGATCTGGTTATCTCCGTGGAGCTGATAAACCGGCAGTTCTATCAGTTAAGCTGCGACGATGCCATGGTGGCCATTACGGCCGACTATCCCGGACTGCTCCTTGCATCGCACGTAAGAAAAACCGAAAAGTCCCAACTCAAAAAAGTAGGATCCCCTTTTAGACACTTCACCCACCATATTCACATGGCCTTTTTTTTACAGGGAAGGCATTCGGGACGCCCTGCAGCAACGCGCCAATAGGAGGCACCGAGGCCGGGTAGGCCAAAAAGGAAGGCGGTCAGGACGGAGACGCCGATGCAAAGGTACAACAAACCCTGCTCTGTGGTTGTCGTCTTTCTCAAAATGTAATGACGCCTGTGTTTCTTTAACAGAAAAAACGCTCGCCGGAATATGTTCGGCGATGTTGCCGATCACGCTTCCACCAGTCGGGCACCAGGATCGGACACGAAGGCAGAAGCCGATATGGGGCAGGCACCGGATAATCCCCCTACAGAGGATGCGGATAGGTTATCCGCTACAAACTCAGAAGTGGAAAGCGCCATGAATCATAGGCGCCGCCGGGCCGTACTCTGTGACGCTTGTTTCTCACCAGAGGCGTTTGATGCCTTCGATTCTGGAGAGGCGTACCTCTGTGCCGCTCAAGATGGTCTAGCCAGAGCCATGGATCAGTAAGTAAAGGATGTACGGGTGAGTGAATCTGACGATTTATATGTATCAGTAGCCCCTGAGACTTGAAACAGTTAGCAGAACTAATTTAAGGATCATCTTCATTGTGCAGGTTCTTATAGAGAAGAATACTAGGCTGTCCCAGGAGCCGGAGGAATGCAAGACCCAACTGCGGGCCGCTATTGCTGCATTGCAGGAACAGAAAAAGCCTCCCGCTGGTAACATTTTAAAGAATGATGGTTACCATATAGTGCGCGACATGGCTGCAGATCTAACAATAGATTTTGCAGATGAATCCAGAGAAAATCCGGGGGACCAGCATGTTTTGCGGCAG
>NC_053026.1:572515151-572611261 GCF_003073215.2 Triticum urartu | reverse complement strand
AAAGTAAGGAGTCTCTTTATCCTGCCTGGTGAACGATGCGCAAGACTACCCTAATGAGAAAACAACAGTTTTGTGCGATATTGCGTCTATAAATCTAACCCGTATGTCCATTCTTTGTTTCGTCTAGCTAGGTGCTTCTTCACTTTACGCTAAACCAAACTATACATATGTGATAAAGGAGCACACCAAATGTAATTTATAAATAATCTTGCTATTGTCATTGTCCGGTATGGTATGTAGACATACGTGAGCTTCTAGTTAGGTCCGAGTGGTTGTTTGCATGTAAGCTTGGATGTGCATATAAACACGTGTAGGGGCTGTAGTTTAGTACACCATGCATGAGACTGATCTGAAGAAATTCAGAGAAAACAAATCTATGCACAAAGGGTGTCTACGGCCAATAGTTCTCTTCGCGTGCGTCATGTTTCGCGTGATTGGGCATGCACCTGTAACTGGCCGTTAATGAAATGCAGCCATTTGCATCAGAGCATGCGAGGTTTAAGCTTTAACGTTGCTCTTGCCTTGGTGAGATGGACCCTACTAGCGCCCACTCGGACGTAATCATTGCTTGGCGGAGCACACGGTGATGACGATGAACCTGTTATCGTCAGCACGGTGGTTGTCATTGTTGGCAAAGTATGTCAAGATCATCTCCATGGGAGTTAGATAAATCAAGGAGTCGTTTTTTGATAAAGGGTTGATTTTATTAGCTTAAAATGGAGCATCAAGATATACACACACAATAAGTACACACTGGGGGGAGAAAACACCCTAGCCGCCATGACTCCTCCCCCTCCCCTCCTAGTCTCGCCGCCGCCGGAGGGCTCTCCCTAGCAAAGGCCGGGTGGCCCTGAGGAAGGTGGTGGCGGGGCAACGATTCCCTTGTGGTGGCGTGGGCGTGCGAGAGCTCCGCGCGCGGCAGAGGAGTAGTTGCAGACGGCGGCTGCCACCGCCGCGGGACGGGCAAAGCACAACGATCCGGTTGGCCTGGCGCTGCGGGCACACCGTGCATGGCAACGGCGTTGCCTACTATCTCCTACTTGGCAGCTAGGATCTGGGGCTCCTGGTCTGGGTCGGGCATCCAGGTTGGGGCTTTGACCGGCGTCGCGGCGACGGCCGCTCTGCTGCGTGCTGGCCTGTTGGAGGTGGCCGACCAGGAGGCGACGGTGGATCTGGCTTCAGATCTGTCCGGTGGCAAGTTTGGAGCGGCAAGACTTCCGGTGAAAACCGAGCCTCGACTACGGTCATGGTGGACGATGGCGGCGTCTTTTGTCGTCATTACCTTGTCGAAGGCATCTTCATAGCAAGTCGCGTCACTCCTTTCGGCCTGCTCTGGGGAAACCCTAGATCTTTTTTCATGGATCAGACGATTGCGACGTTAGGCGTTGCGCTCCTTGCTGGAGGCATCGTTTTGGAGCAGGTACCGACTTGGGTGGACAGGTGGTGGAGCGACATGGTATCTATCGCGTCATCGACTGGTCTCGACGGCGTGGCGTAGCGGAGTGTTGCCGACGAATGCGTGGCGGTGGACGCGCGTAGGGAGGTGGCACTGTCTGGCGTCGTGGTGGCGTCGACAGCAGCTAGACCGGGTAAGGTAGATGCAGCAGTACAACACTGAAGATGGATTGGTGACAGGTGGCTGCAGCGGCCTCATACCCGACAGACGTCCTGGTTGAGGAGTGCGTCGGACTGGTGGGTGCCCCATACCCGGCAGGCGTCCTGGTTGGGACCTCAGGTCTTAGATGTTAGGTTTGGCTGTGAGGTCTGTTTGGTATTAGGCCCAGACTATCAGCATCCCTTCATCAACTGGATAGGAGTAACGACAGATGTTGCCTAGACGGTGGCTTTAGTCTTACTGTTGCAACTTTGTAAGTCTTGTGTGAATAATTAATAAACTGGATGCATGCACCGTCTAGATGCAGAGGCCGGGGGTCATCCTCCTTTTCTAAAAAAAGTACATACTCGGCCTTTGCATAGTTAGGATGCGCACATCCAACCCTCACGCACGCACACAACAAAACACTGACAAATAACAAAGTCATATAAGACCCAATGCTATGTGTAGGCGAGGAAAAAAAAGAAAAAAATATGTTTGCAAACATGTTTATGCACATGCATCTCTACTTGAAGTCGTGATGTATGTGAGTCAAAGATTTGTCCAAGTTGCAGTTGAGCACCTCGCGGCTGATGGATGTCTTACCGGCCAGGTGTATCACCACCATGGGTGAAGTGAAGAATGTGTGTAAACACAAGTCTATTCCTAGAGATATATTAAATTAGTAAGATTCCGAAGATGTACTCCCATCGTTCAATAATGTAAGAGCATTTTTTACACTACAATTATAGAACGAAGTGGGTAGTTATCATATATAGCAGTGAGGATAAACATGCCATGCATAATGAATATCTATTGTAGCTGGTTGCGGAAGTTCCCTCCAAACTTAAGGCACAAATACGGTGTTTGTGCTTTAGTGTGTGCAATATGAAATTACACGTAATGACTTAGCCTTTAATACATCAAAATTTCTACTAGGAAATTGCCAGTGAGTGCCACTCGTACATTGGACACACCAATTAGACGCCAAACTGCTCATCTTTTTGACACACTCACTGATCACAAAAACCGCGACCATTGACCTCCTGCCACGTATTTTTGTGTGCCACCATGTCTATATTGCACACAACCAGGCTATTTGTCACAAAATGATGGCACCCACTTATGCTGGCTAGTATTCTCATTCTGACATACTCCATCCATTTTCGAAAGCTCTACATCACTGTCTGTTCTTGTATCTTATCACTATAAATGTACCTTAATTTAACGGTCAAAAAGTGAGTGTGAGCTGGTGCCATGACTAAAAGAGGTGCTAGCTGGTATAACTCAAAGGAGCCAGCACCCATCGTCTCACAGTCTATTTAAATGAATACTGCCTCCGTAAAGAAATATAAAAGCGTTTAGAGGACGTCCGTGTCCTCAAATATTTATATTTCTGCAGGTCATGATGAGATTGAGGTGTGGACGTACAACTGTGTTATTGAGGTGTGGTCTGGATGAGATTGGTATCTTGTGCCAATTTGATTGTTTGAGCTATCCTTGAGTAATGAATTTACCCTTTCGTAAAAATAAAAGGGTAAGGAAGTCATGTTTTTTCTTTCTTTTTTGAAACAACGGCAAGAGCATGCCATTCTCATTAATTAAGACAGAAGAGTATATACAAGAAAAAATGGACGATGTCATCCTCCCAAGGTATCTGCAAATATGTTCCCGACTGGGAGGCCTGGACCGGGTTCCTCCAAACTTGTGCTAACCAGACCGGGAGCAGGAGATGCGTCTTCGGGCTTGTGTTCGGGATGCTGGTTTGCACGTTGTGGACGGCGCATACCAAGATGGTTATTGAGCAGGTCTTTTTATAATCGGAAAAGGCTTTCGCCCACTTTATATAAAGCAACAACATACATACAACCGATACAAATCACAACACAACACCACCACAACCACACTCACCCAAGACCAGATACAAAGGTGCCAAAAGCTACAACTACCACACACGGAACGACTCAAGGTAGACTACAAGATGATAGTACGCAACACTACGGAGCCGCCACAGCACTTCCCAGAGATACCGCGAAGAGGTGAATTTGAGGGTCGACGACACCGTGAGCTCCAAGACGGTTCTTTCATGAAGGATACGACACCAAAGCGTCGACGCTGTCCGATCCGAGGATCTAGATTTTCATCCAAAGCATGACGAAGAAAAAGGAGCAACCACAACGAAGACTTTTTTAGGCAGGCCTTTGACTCGATCTTCATATTCCTTGCATTTTTTCAGCACCGGCATCCGCTCTCGAGGCAGCTGGACTGTGACCGGCTTGGAGACATTATACACAGGATGACTACTGCCAGGCACTGCCTGACTTCGCCACTGACCACCTAAGCACCTGAGCTACCGGCCACTTGGTGGTGTTTTTTCATATTTATTTTATGTTTCTTTTGGGCATGTTTCATGTTTTTTTTGTTGCCTAGCAGCATATTTTATTTCCGGTGCGACACTTGAACTTTTTATATGAATGTGTTGGTTATTTTATTTATAATAAAGCGGATAAAAGCCTGTTTCAAGAGGTAGTCAATAGAAATGCAAAAATATTAAAGCTTGGAAGGTGACATGCTGCACAGTTAGCGAGGAGAGAGATGAAAAGCTTTGCCTTTAAGAGACTAGATTTTGTAAATCTTGGTGTACTGCACTTTTCAAATACCCTGTTAACAAGAAGCGAGATTAAAAGCTTGCCTTTAAGAGAATGGATGTTGCAAACATGGGCGGACTACAGTCCTTATCCGTACCATCCATTACTGGATTGAGATTCTTACTACATAGTATTTTCAAAATTGTTTCCTCCCAAATGAAACAACACATGGATTTCAAACTTTCCAAGTCAACCATAAATTAAAACTACAATGTGCAGAAAAACTTTTGGATTGTTGAGGCATACTAGGTCTATCATCCGGTGATTTTTTAACGCAAAGAAGGCCAGTCTAGTTGCACCTCCAGACTACAGAAGCTATATCAGAATTAGTTTCAAGGGTTTCTCAAAAAAAAAAAACACATTCAGCGAGAGGAAGGAGATCTGTTGTTGTTGAATCAATAAGAGCCACTATATTGTCTGGCTCCCATAAAACCCTTGACTGCAACAAGAAATGGTGATTCCCTTGCATGATTCTTTGATGCTAAGTGGAAAATTGCAGGTTAACAATGACCAAGCATAGACATATTTTTGAATTCTTTATTGTGTGCACTTACACGTAGAAGTAGTCTTTGCGGCTCCCCGTTCATTTCTCCACCAAGAGTCTCAAACAGAACAACGGCAAAACTGTAGACGTTGTTGGAACAACAGCTCTCTAGCTACCTCTCCTCTCATTCGAACGGAGGTGGAAAAGAAAGAACAGTGGACACAAGATTTTCTGGCCGGCGACAAATACCGTCACGAGTGCTTAAATGCCTCAATCGTTTCTTCTTTACAATGGTTACATGGCTTACACTCAGTTCATATCATCATCGTGGCGC
The DNA here is from genome assembly GCF_003073215.2 of Triticum urartu. Taxonomy (NCBI): domain Eukaryota; kingdom Viridiplantae; phylum Streptophyta; class Magnoliopsida; order Poales; family Poaceae; genus Triticum; species Triticum urartu. The sequence goes on along the minus strand of NC_053026.1, from coordinate 572,606,201 downwards.
GGCAACAGATCGGCGCACCTCGATCAATACATTAGGGGGCCTTTTATAACATCGAGACGTGGTTTACTCCTAACATATTCCCCTAAACCACGACTTGCTCATTGTCGCCAGAGTAGGTCTTCTGTCGTCGATGCCGCCGCCACAACCATGACCTAGCCCGCGGACCCGACCTGGCGCACCGACGCCGGTTGTACCGTGCTCTGTCACGACCCTGGCGACATATGCCGAGCTCCTTCTCCGCCGGCGACACACGCCTGGCGTCCCTCTATGCCTCGCACGTCCTGCACGCACTCGACGCGCCCGACAAGCCCAACCGCATCAGTGCGTCCCACACGTCCCGCGCGCACCCGACGAGTCCGACCACACCAGACGCTCATCACGTGCTGCCTCCGCGTCCGCCATGGTAGCCACCAGCGACAAACCCCGGAAGGATGTAGCCGAACTTGAGCACGAACTCGAACACAACGGCGACATACGCCTCCTCCAACATCAACCTCACGCTTGTACGTGCGCCCATGGCCCCGACGCGCCCGACGCGTCCAGTGCGCACCCATAGCACGCACCGGTCGCGTCCGGCTCGCCGCCACGGCTTATTGCCCTACACCGCTGCGGCCTCAATCGCGGCGCAGCACCTCCATGCCGCCATGCCGCTGTGTGTCATTGAAGCCGCCACCACGCAGGTCCTCCGCGGCCTCCTCACCGTGCCACCGCAGCCACTGCGGCCTCCTCGCTGCGCTGCGCTCCTCCATAGACCAACACACGGCCCGGAGCATCTCGCAGCCGCTGGCGAACTCCGCCACCGCCGGCACGCCTACGGCAAGGAGAACGACGCCCAAGATGAACCAGCTCTGATACCAAATATTGGAACCGCAGCTCTCTAGCTACCTCTCATCTCACTCGAACGGAGGTAGAAGAAGAAGAACAGTAGACACAAGATTTTCTGGCCGGCGACAAATACCACCACGAGCGCTCAAATGCCTCAATTTTTTCTTCTTTACAATGGCTGCATGGCTTACACTCGGCTCATACCGTTATCGTGGCGCAGCAACAGACCGGCGCACCTCGATCAATACATTAGGGGGCCTTTTATACCCGGCCGCACACACACACGCGCGACTACAACCCATGCACGCACTAATCTAACCACTAATCCAACTACTACATGCATGCATGTACTTATCCACTCCTACATGCGTGCAATGCTAGCAAACAGCTCCGTGCATGCATCAACTAACTATGCTGGCTAATCTCCGTGCACCACGCACCCTCTGCAGCCCGCGCGATCCACACGCACGGGCGGTGCGCACGAACAGGAACGGCGACGGCCACGCACACGAACGCACGCGTCACACGCGCCAGCCATCACATCGAGACGTGGGTTACTCCTAACAGACGTCACACGTGAGTGTCATCTCCCCTCCCAATAGGTACTCCGGTGGTGCGTATCCTCTGGGTGCAACTCAGCCATATTAGAAAAAGGTTTTGAGCCTATATATACAAGTGTTGGAAACAAGAAAAAAAACATGTAAACTGTATGATTACATAATGCTGAGGTTAGCAATAATATATGTAGAACCATAGATCAGAAGTTTTGAGTATGAAGCAGCTCACCATGAACCGACCATGGCAAGGTTAGACTCCGGACGATCGGGGACAAATAGCTTCTGAAATCTTGGCTACCCCTTCATCATTGTGAGGGTGAGACTACCTATCTCATGAACAATGCTCTCAGCGGACCCCGCATGCATTTAGGCCACACGGTACGAAACTCTCACGGTACGAAACTCTCACGTCGAAATACGTGGTCATGAAATATTTTGGGCTTAAGACGATGAGTGTGCAATGTGTGTCACTGCACAAAACACGGAATGTTAGAAAAAAAAGAACGATCAAAATCTAAGAAATCATATGTTACGGGGCGGTGAGGGGATGACGTACTCGGGAAAGTAAGGCACGAGGAAGTTATCCTTGTCTGGGTTTGCTAGAATGACGCCTTCGAGGTATGAACTCGCGACTTGCCGATCCCCAGCGCTGCCCAAGATCTTGGCACGCATGTAGAAGGGGTCGACTATCACGATGTCCGGGGTCTTGTCTCTAATGATCCGCATCTCCATACTCAGCGAAAATAGCCGAACGAAGGTGTAGTGCAGCGGATGAAGGTTAAACATAGTGAAGATGTCATCAAACCGCAGGACGATCATACCCCCGATAGCGCTATCGACAAAGCCCTTGCCCTCTGGCACCTTGGCCACGAAAACCGGGTATGCCACATCATTCTCGGAGAGACGCCGCTTCTCCAAAGAAAGAACGCTGTCATGCAGACTCCGCATAGCACCGGTTGCAGCATTGAGTAGATTAGTCGATAGCATCGGCCTACCCACCACATGCACCCTCCTCGAGATATCCTTAGATGTACGTGGCCCGTCCTAAGCACGAATCGTACTCGGTGCCGGCTGGCTCGCACCCTTGTTATTCTTTCTTTTCTGTCCCGTCTTCTTCTGCTGTAATGGGATCGAGTTCTGCTCACAGACAGCCTTCTTGAGTGTGTTGGGGCTGATAATATTTGGCACCTCGGCTATCTGAGACTCGGTGAAGGCGGCAACTAGAGGCGTCTCCTGAGAACTAAACGCCAGACGATGCCTGTTGCAACTGGGTTTCTCCGTGGTACCGGCTAGATCTTCTTTTGCAGGGTTGGGTTCTTGAGAAGGAGGCCCCAAGAATTCGTCACCGTACCCATGTTCGTTGAAGTACTTATTGACGTTGGTAAATGTACCGTCGTTGTCGTCGTCCGGATCCTGTGCCATATGCATGTCCGGATCCTGTGCCATATCCATGTCCGGCATGTCCGGTAGCGTTGCGGGGGTCTTGCCATGGCTTGGCACCGGCACGACTGGCGGTGTTGTCTGTGGGGTGGTGTCCCCCGCCCCCAAACGAATCTGGCTCTTCGGCCAAAGCATGGGCCAGTTTATTCAAGCGCTGAGGTTCATCACATCATCTTTGTCGGCCCCATGGGGTCGATACGGAGGTAACATGTCATCGAAGCCCGGCAGCACCCGAACCATTTGAACCCTATAAACGGTGGGTGGCATCTGATTACCGTGGAACACGCGGCTGCCCGGTTGAACGATTATGCCCTTGGCGACATCGACCACGGTTCACGAAGTGCAGGAGAGTGCACAGAACGTCGGCGGCGCCCTGCGAAAACATGTAGGGCGACAGGGATGCCCAGTCAAAGGCAAGGAGATGAAGTCATCGGCCGAGAGGCTTAATTAGTTACTGTGATGGCGTCGAGCTCGGCTAATGTCGAGGCACCGCCAACGGCGGGCATGCAACTGACGGAGGGACCGCTTGCTGCCGAGGTACTGGCCGGCGTATTCTTCCCACACCCGGGTGTATTAAGCTGCAATGTCGGCGCCACCGCGGGAGACACCAATGCCGCCTCCGCCGGAGACACCAATGGCGCCGCCGGCGCGTTGCGCGAGTTGCTGCCTGTGAAGCTGGGAATCGGGGGCGGCCCCTGTTGGCCGCCCGCAATCCACGCCTGCAGCTCAGAAACCAAGGTAGGCATAATGGCGGTGATCGTCGCTCCCAGTTGGTCTTGCACTTGCTCTTCGACGATCTCCGGAATCCGCGCCACTTGTGCCTTGAGTTGTTGAACCTCGCGCTCCTGGCTTTCCGAGCTGGTCTTTCTCTCCTTTCGCCCAGCGGTATAGTACTCCGACCATTTCATAGACAAGCCTTTGCCGGCCACACGACCAGCTGACGTCGGCTTACTGAGCTTATCCTTGTTTTTCATTACGTTCAACGCCCTATTTAAAGGGGTGTCAAAGAGGAGCTCTGAGATGACCCCGCGCTACTGCTTTCAGTGTCCTGCGGAAGGAACATGAACCATTTAGAAATTTGGCTGCATTAATTAGAATGCAACCATATGGAGCTAATTACGCGGGCGTGTATTCCTTACCAGAACACGCTCAAGCGCCTTGGTCTTCGGATCCGTGATAAGCTCCTTGGTTACCGGGTCAATCTTGTATCGTGCCCTGCTACCTCTTGAGCACTGCGTTGGTTTTCCCCGAAGAGGAAGGGATGATGCAGCAAAGTAGTGTAAGTATTTCCCTCAGTTTTTGAGAACCAAGGTATCAATCCAGTAGGAGGCTACGCGCGAGTCCCTCATACCTGCAAAAAATAAATAAATCCTCGCAACCAATGCAAATAGGGGTTGTCAATCCCTATAAGGGCCACTTACGAGAGTGAGATCTGATAGATATGATAAGATAATATTTTTGGTGTTTTATGATAAAGATGCAAAGTAAAATAAAGGCAAAGTAAATAGCAAAGGAAATAACTAAGTAGTAGGAGATTAATATGATAAAGATAGACCCGGGGGCCATAGGTTTCACTAGTGGCTTCTCTCGAGAGCATAAGTATTCTACGGTGGGTGAACAAATTACTGTTGAGCAATTGACAGAATTGAGCATAGTTATGAGAATATCTAGGTATGATCATGTATATAGGCATCACGTCCGAGACAAGTAGACCGACTCCTGCCTGCATCTACTACTAATACTCCACTCATCGACCGCTATCCATCATGCATCTAGAGTATTAAGTTAAAAACAGAGTAACACCTTAAGCAAGATGACATGATGTAGAGGGATAGACTCATGCAATATGAAGAAAACCCCATCTTGTTATCCTCGATGGCAACAATACAATACGTGCCTTGCTGCCCCTACTGTCACTGGGAAAGGACACCGCAAGATTGAACCCAAAGCTAAGCACTTCTCCCATTGCAAGAAAGGTCAATCTAGTAGGCCAAACCAAACTGATAATTCGAAGAGACTTGCAAAGATAACCAATCATACATAAAAGAATTCAGAGAAGATTCAAATATTGTTCATAGATAGACTTGATCATAAACCCACAATTCATCGGTCTCAACAAACACACCGCAAAAAGAAGATTACATCGAATAGTTCTCCACGAGAGAGGGGGAGAACATTGTATTGAGATCCAAAAAGAGAGAAGAAGCCATCTAGCTACTAACTATGGACCCGCAGGTCTGAGGTAAACTACTCACACTTCATTGGAGAGGCTATGGTGTTGATGTAGAAGCCCTCCGTGATCGATGCCCCCTCCGGCGGAGCTCCGGAACAGGCCCCAAGATGGGATCTCGTGGATACAGAAAGTTACGGCGGTGGAATTAGGGTTTGGGCTCCGTATCTGATCGTTTGGGGGTACGTAGGTATATATAGGAGGAAGGAGTACATCGGTGGAGCAATAGGGGCCCCACGAGGGTGGAGGGCGCGCCTGGGGTAGGCAGGCGCGCCCCCCTACCTCGTGGCCTCCTCTTTTCTTTCTTGACGTAGGGTCCAAGTCTCCCGGGTCTTGTTCGTTGAGAAAATCACGTTCCCGAAGGTTTCATTCCGTTTGGACTCCGTTTGATATTCCTTTTCTTCGAAACCCTAAAACAGGCAAAAACAGCAATTCTGGGCTAGGCCTCCAGTTAATAGGTTAGTCCCAAAAATAATGTAAAAGTGGATAATAAAGCCCAATAATGTCCAAAACAGTAGATAATATAGCATGGAGCAATCAAAAATTATAGATACGTTGGAGACGTATCAAGCATCCCCAAGCTTAATTCCTGCTCGTCCTCGAGTAGGTAAATGATAAAAACAGAATTTTTGATGCGGAGTGCTACTTGGCATAATTTTAATGTAATTCTTCTTAATTGTGGTATGAATATTCAGATCCGAAAGATTCAAGACAAGAGTTCATATTGACATAAAAATAATAATACTTCAAGCATACTAACAAAGCAATTATGTCTTCTCAAAATAACATGGCTAAAGAAAGTTATCCCTAGAAAATCATATAGTCTGGCTATGCTCTATCTTCATCACACAAAATATTTAAATCATGCACAACCCCGATGACAAGCCAAGCAATTGTTTCATACTTTTGACATTCTCAAAACTTTTTCAATCTTCACGCAATACATGAGCGTGAGCCATGGATATAGCACTATAGGTGGAATAGAGTAGTGGTTGTGGAGAAGACAAAAAGGGAGAAGATAGTGTCACATCAACTAGGCGTATCAACGGGCTATGGAGATGCCCATCAATAGATGTCAAATGTGAGTGAGTAGGGATTGCCATGCAACGGATGCACTAGAGCTATAAGTATATGAAAGATCAAAAAGAAACTAAGTGGGTGTGCATCCAACTTGCTGCTCATGAAGACCTAGGGAATTTTGAGGAAGCCCTTCATTGGAATATACAAGACAAGTTCTATAATGAAAGATTCCCACTAGTACATGAAAGTGATAACATGAGAGACTCTCTACTATGAAGATCATGGTGCTACTTTGAAACACAAGTGTGGTAAAAGGATAGTAACATTGTCCCTTCTCTCTTTTTCTCTCATTTTTTGGGCCTTTTCTCTTTTTTATGGCCTCTTTTCTTTCTCTTTTTTTATTTTTCGTCCGGGGTCTCATCCCGACTTATGGGGGAATCATAGTCTCCATCATCCTTTCCTCACTGGGACAATGCTCTAATAATGATGATCATCACACTTCTATTTTTCTTACAACTCAACAATTACAACTCGATACTTAGAACAAAATATGACTCTATATGAATGCCTCCAGCGGTGTACCGGGATATGCAATGAATCATGAGTGACATGTATGAAAGAATTATGAATGGTGGCTTTGCCACAAATACGATGTCAACTACATGATCATGCTAAGCAATATGACAATGATGGAGTGTGTCATAATAAACGGAACGGTGGAAAGTTGCATGGCAATATATCTCTGAATGGCAATGAAAATGCCATAATAGGTAGGTATGGTGGTTGTTTTGAGGAAGGTATATGGTGGGTGTATGATACCGGCGAAAGGTGCGCGGTATTAGAGAGGCTAGCAAAGGTGGAAGGGTGAGAAAAGTGCGTATAATCCATGGACTCAACATTAGTCATAAAGAACTCATATACTTATTGCAAAAATCTACAAGTTATCAAAGCAAAGTATTACACGCATGCTCCTAGGGGGATAGATTGGTAGGAAAAGACCATCGCTCGTCCCCGGCCGCCACTCATAAGGAAGGCAATCAAAAAATAAATCATGCTCCGACTTCATCACATAACGGTTCACCATATGTGCATGCTACGGGAATCACAAGCTTCAACACAAGTATCTCTCAAATTCACAACAACTCAACTAGCATGACTTTAATATCACCATCTCCATATCTCAAAACAATTATCAAGTATCAAACTTATCATAGTATTCAACACACTCATAAGAGAATTTTTTTATTCTTGAATACCTAGCATATTAGGATCTTAAGAAAATTACCATGCTATAAAGACTCTCAAAATAATCTAAGTAAATCATGAGAGATCAATAGTTTCTATAAAACAAATCCACCACCGTGCTCTAAAAGATATAAGTGAAGTACTAGAGCAAAATTATATAACTCAAAAGATATAAGCGAAGCACATAGAGTATTCTAACAAATTCTAAATCATGTATGGCTCTCTAAAAAGGTGTGTACAGCAAGGATGATTGTGGTAAACTAACAAGCAAATATTCAAATAATACAAGACGCTCCAAGCAAAACACATATCATGTGGCGAATAAAAATATAGCTCCAAGTAAAGTTACCGATAGAAGTAGACGAAAGAGGGGATGCCTTCCGGGGCATCCCCAAGCTTTGGCTTTTAGGTGTCCTTAGATTATCTTGGGGGTTCCATGGGCATCACCAGTCTTAGGATCTTGCCACTCCTTGTTCCATAATCCATCAAATCTTTACCCAAAACTTGAAAACTTCACAACACGAAACTTAAAGTAGAAAATCTTGTGAGCTCCATTAGCGAAAGAAAATAAAAGACCACTTCAAGGTACTGTAAATAACTCATTCTTTATTTATATTGGTGTTATACCTACTGTATTCCAACTTCTATATGGTTTATAAACTATTTTACTAGCTATAGATTCATCAAAATAAGCAAACAACACACGAAAAACAGAATCTGTCAAAAACAGAACAGTGTGTAGTAATCTGTAGCTAGCGCAAGATCTGGAACCCCAAAAATTCTAAAATAAATTGCTGGACATGCGTAATTTATCTATTAATCATCTTCAAAAAGAATTAACTAAATATCACTTTCCAAATAAAAATGGCAGTAGTTCTCGTGAGCGCTAAAATTTCTGTTTTTTACAGCAAATTCAACAAGACTTTCCCCAATTCTTCCCAACGGTTCTACTTGGCACAAACAATAATTAAACACAAAAAAAAACAACCAAAACAGAGGCTAGATAAATTATTTATTTATTACTAAACAGGATCAAAAAGCAAGGAATAAAAATAAAATTGGGTTGCCTCCCAACAAGCGCTATCGTTTAACGCCCCTAGCTAGGCATAACAAGCAAGAATAGATCTAGGTATTGCCATCTTTGGTAGGCAATCCATAAGTGGCTCTCATAATAGATTCATAAGGTAATTTAATTTAATTTCTAGGAAAGTGTTCCATGCCTTTCCTTAATGGAAATTGGAATCTAACATTTCCTTCCTTCATATCAATAATTGCACCAATCGTTCTAAGGAAAGGTCTACCAAGAATAATAGGACATGAAGGATTGCAATCTATGTCAAGAACAATAAAATCTATGGGCACATAATTCCTATTTGCAAAAATAAGAACATCATTAATTCTTCCCATAGGTTTCTGAATAGTGGAATCTGCAAGGTGCAAGTTTAGAGAGCAATCATCAAAATCACGGAAACCTAACAAGTCACACAAACTCTTTGGAATCGTGGAAACACTAGCACCCAAATGACATAAAGCATAGCATTCTTGATCTTTAATTTTAATTTTAATAGTTGGTTCCCACTCATCATAAAGTTTTCTTTGAATAGAAACTTCCAATTCAAGTTTTTCTTCATAAGATTGCATCAAGGCATCAACGATATGTTTAGTAAACGCTTTATTTTGACTACAAGCATGAGGAGAATTTAGCACGGATTTCAACAAGGAAATACAATAAATCAAAGAGCAATTTTCATAGTTAAATTCCTTGAAATCCATAATATTGGGTTTAGCAACATCTAGGGTTTTAATTTCTTCAATCCCACTTTTATCAAATTTAGCATCAAGATCAACAAATTCCGAATTCTTGGAACGCCTTCTAGGTAAGGGTGGATCATATTCAGTCCCATCATTATCAAGATTCATATTGCAAAACAAAGATTTAATAGGGGAAACATCAATAACTTTTAGATCTTCATCTTTATTTTCATAGGAACTAGAAGTACACGCTCTTATAAAGGCATCTTTCTTACCATGCATCCTAGCGGTTCTTTCTTTGCACTCACCAATGGAAATTCTCATGGCTTTGAGAGACTCATTGATATCATGCTTAGATGGAGTAGATCTAAGTTTCAAAGAATCAACATCAAGAGCAATTCTATCAATGTTCCTAGCCAAATCATCAATCTTAAGCAATTTTTCTTCAATCATAGCATTAAAATTCTTTTGCGAAGTAATAAATTCTTTAATATTAGATTCAAAATCAGAGGGCATATTATTATAATTTCCATAAGAATTGTTGTAGGAATTACCATAATTATTAGAGGAATTACTAGGATAAGGCCTAGAGTTGAAATTTCCTCTATACGCGTTGTTACCAAAATTGTTCCTACCAACAAAATTCACATTCATAGATTCATTATTATTCTCAATCAAAGTAGACAAGGGCATATCATTAGGATCAGAAGAAACACTCTTATTAGCAAATAAATTCATAAGTTCATCCATCTTTCCACTCAAAATATTAATTTCTTCTATCGCATGCACCTTTTTATTAGTAGATCTTTCAGTATGCCATTGAGAATAATTAACCATAATATTATCTAGGAGTTTAGTAGCTTCTCCTAAAGTGATTTCCATAGAAGTGCCTCCCGCGGCCGAATCTAAAAGATTTCTAGAAGCAAAATTCAATCTGGCATAAAATTTTTGTATAATCATGCACAAATTTAAACCATGAGTAGGGCAATTACGTATCATTAATTTCATTCTCTCCCAAGCTTGTGCAACATGTTCATGATCAAGTTGCTTAAAATTCATAATATCGTTTCTAAGAGAGATGATCTTAGCGGGAGGAAAATACTTAGAGATAAAAGCATCTTTGCACTTGTTCCATGAATCAATACTATTTTTAGGCAAAGACGAAAACCAAGCTTTAGCACGATCTCTAAGCGAAAGAGGAAATAGTTTCAATTTAACAATATCATTATCCACACCTTTCTTCTTTTGCATGTCACACAAATCAACGAAGCTATTTAGATGGGTAGCGGCATCTTCGCTAGGAAGGCTGGAAAACGGATCTTTCATGACAAGATTCAGCAAAGCAGTATTAATTTCACAAGATTCAGCATCGGTAAGAGGAGCAATCGGAGTGCTAATAAAATCATTGTTGTTGGTATTGGTGAAGTCACACAATTTACTATTATCTTGAGCCATCGTGACAAGCAAGAAAACTAACACACAAGCAAACAAAAAGCAAGCGGGCAAAAAGAGGCAAATAGAGAAAGAGAGGGAGGATAGAGAGAGAGAGAGGGCGAATAAAACGGCAAGGGTGAAGTGGGGGAGAGGAAAACGAGAGGAAAATGGCAAATAATGTAATGCGGGAGATAAGGGTATGTGATGGGTACTTGTGTTGGAAATATGCCCTAGAGGCAATAATAAATTAGTTATTATTATATATTTCATTGTTCATGATAATCGTTTATTATCCATGCTAGAATTGTATCGATAGGAAACTCAGATACATGTGTGGATACATAGACAACACCATATCCCTAGTAAGCCTCTAGTTGACTAGCTCGTTGATCAATAGATGGTTACGGTTTCCTAACCATGGACATTGGATGTCGTTGATAACGGGATCACATCATTAGGAGAATGATGTGATGGACAAGACCCAACCCTAAGCCTAGCATAAAGATCGTGTAGTTCGTTTGCTAAAGCTTTTCTAATGTCAAGTATCATTTCCTTAGACCATGAGATTGTGCAACTCCCGGATACCGTAGGAGTGCTTTGGGTGTGCCAAACGTCACAACGTAACTGGGTGGCTATAAAGGTACACTACAGGTATCTCCGAAAGTGTCTGTTGGGTTGGCACGAATCGAGACTGGGATTTGTCACTCCGTGTAAACAGAGAGGTATCTCTGGGCCCACTCGGTAGGACATCATCATAATGTGCACAATGTGACCAAGGAGTTGATCAAGGGATGATGTGTTACGGAACGAGTAAAGAGACTTGCCAGTAACGAGATTGAACAAGGTATCGGATACCGACGATCGAATCTCGGGCAAGTACAATACCGCTTTACAAAGGGAATTGTATACAGGATTGATTGAATCCTCGACATCGTGGTTCATCCGATGAGATCATCATGAGCATGTGGGAGCCAACATGGGTATCCAGATCCCGCTGTTGGTTATTGACCGGAGAGTTGTCTCGGCCATGTCTGCATGACTCCCGAGCCCGTAGGGTCTACACACTTAAGGTTCGATGACGCTAGGGTTATAGGGAAAGTATGTACGCGGTTACGGAATGTTGTTCGGAGTCCCGGATGAGATCCCGGACGTCACGAGGAGTTCCAGAATGGTCCGAAGGTAAAGATTGATATATAGGAAGTATGGTTTTGGCCACCGGAAGTGTTCCGGGCATCACCGGTAGTGTACCGGGACCACCGGAGGGGTCCGGGGGTCCACCAGGTGGGGCCACCAGCCCCGGAGGCCTACATGGGCCAATAGTGGGAAGGGACCAGCCCCTAGGTGGGCTGGGGCGCCTCCCACCAAGGCCCAAGGCGCCTCCAAGAGGGGAAGGGGGCAAACCCTAGGGCAGATGGGCCCTAAGGCCCACCCTAGGTGCGCCTCCCCTCCCCCCTTGTGGCCGCCACCCTAGATGGGATCTAGGGCTGCCGCACCCCTTGGGGTGGGAACCCTAGGTGGGGGTGCAGCCCTCCCTCTCCCCCTATATATAGTGGAGGCAAAGGGGCAGCCCGACACATGATTCAATCTCCCTGTTGGCGCAGCCCTACCCCTCTCCCTCCTCGTCTCTCGTAGTGCTTGGCGAAGCCCTGCTGGAGTCCCGCGCTCCTCCACCACCACCACGCCGTCGTGATGCTACTGGATGGAGTCTTCCCCAACCTCTCCTTCTCCCCTTGCTGGATCAAGGCATAGGAGACGTCACCGGGCTGTACGTGTGTTGAACGCGGAGGTGCCGTCCGTTCGGCACTAGGATCATCGGTGATTTGGATCACGACGAGTACGACTCCATCAACCCCGTTCACTTGAACGCTTCCGCTTAGCGATCTACAAGGGTATGTAGATGCACTCTCCTTCCCCTCGTTGCTAGATTACTCCATAGATTGATCTTGGTGATGCGTAGAAAATTTTAAATTTCTGCTACGATCCCCAACAGTGGCATCATGAGCTAGGTCTATGCGTAGTTTCTATGCACAAGTAGAACACAAAGTAGTTGTGGGCGTCGATATTATCAATTATCTTGCCGTCACTAGTCTTATCTTGATTCAGCGGCATTGTGGGATGAAGCGGCCCGGACCAACCTTACACGTACTCTTACGTGAGACTGGTTCCACCGACTGACATGCACTAGTTGCATAAGGTGGCTAGCGGGTGTCTGTCTCTCCCACTTTAGTCGGATCGGATTCGATGAAAAGGGTCCTTATGAAGGGTAAATAGAAATTGGCATATCACGTTGTGGTTTTCGCGTAGGAAAGAAACGTTCTTGCTAGAAACCTATAGCAGCCACGTAAAAACTTGCAACAACAATTAGAGGATGTCTAACTTGTTTTTGCAGCATATGCCTTGTGATGTGATATGGCCAAAAGGATGTGATGAATGATATATGTGATGTATGAGATTGATCATGTTCTTGTAATAGGAATCATGACTTGCATGTCAATGAGTATGACAACCGGCAGGAGCCATAGGACTTGTCTTAATTTATTTATGACCTGCGTGTCAACATAAACGTCATGTAATTACTTTAGTTTATTGCTAAAGCATTAGCCATAGTAGTAGAAGTAATAGATGACGAGACAACTTCAAGAAGACATGATGATGGAGATCATGGTGTCATTCCGGTGACAATGATGATCATGGAGCCCCGAAGATGGAGATCAAAAGGAGCAAAATGATATTGGCCATATCATGTCACTATTTGATTGCATGTGATGTTTATCATGTTTTACATCTTATTTGCTTAGAACGACGGTAGCTTAAATAAGATGATCCCTCACTAAAATTTCAAGAAAAGTGTTCCCCCTAACTGGGCACCGTTGCGAAGGTTCATCGTTTTGAAGCACCACGTGATGATCGGGTGTGATAGATTCTAACGTTCGAATACAACGGGTGTAAGCCAGATTTACACATGCAATACACTTAGGTTTACTTGACGAGCCTAGCATGTACAGACATGGCCTCGGAACACGGAAGACCGAAAGGTCGAGCATGAGTCGTATAGAAGATACGATCAACATGAAGATGTTCACCGATGTTGACTAGTCCGTCTCACGTGATGATCGGACACGGCCTAGTTGACTCGGATCATGTTTCACTTAGATGACTAGAGGGATGTCTATCTGAGTGGGAGTTCATTAAATAATTTGATTAGATGAACTCAATTAGCATGAACATAGTCTAAATTGTCTTTGCAAATATGTTGTAGATAAATAGCTGACGTTGTAGCTCCCTGTTTCAATACGTTCCTAGAGAAAGATTAAGTTGAAAGATATTGTAAGCAATGATGCGGACTAGGTCCATGGTCCGAGGAGTGTCCTCACTGCTACACAGAAGGCTTACGTCTTTGATGCACCGCTCGATGTGCAAACCCCTACAACGTCGTCTGTGGATGTTGTGAACACCTGACAGACACATCCTGATGACTACTTGATAGTTTAGTGCACCATACTTTATGGCTTAGAATCGGGATTCGAATGACGTTTTGAATGCCATAGAACATATGAGATGTTCCAAGAGCTAAAATTGGAATTTCAGGCTCATGCCCATGTTGAGAGGTGAGAGACCTCTGACAAGTTCTTTTGCCAACAAGATGGAGGAGAATAGCTCAGCTAGTGAGCCTGTGCTCAGAATGTCTGGGTGCTACAATCACTTAAATCAAGTGGGAGTTAAACTTTCAGATAAGATAGTGATTGATAGAGTTCTCTAGCCACTATCACTAAGCTACTAGATCTTCGTGATGAACTATGACATGCAAGGGATGGAGTTGATCCCGGAGCTGTTCGCGGTGCTTAAGACCGCAAAGGGTAGAAATCAAAGAAGGAGCATCAAGTGTTGATGGTTTAACAAGACCACTGGTTTCAAGAAGGGCAAGGGCTAGAAGGGAAACTTCATGGATGGCAAACCAGTTGCCGCTCCAGTGAAGGAACCCAATGTTGAACGCAAACCCAAGACTAAGTGCTTCTATTGTAGGGGGAACGGTCACTTGTAGCGGAATTACCCCAAATGCATGGTAGATAAGAAGGCTGGCAACTTCAACAAAGTATATACGTGTTATTAATGTGTACCTCACTAGTACTCCTGGTAGCACCTGGGTATTGGATACCGGTTCAGTTGCTATTATTGGTGACTTGAAGCAAAAGCTACGGACTAAACGGAGACTGGCTAAGGGCGAGGTGACGATGTGTGTTGGAAGTGTTTCCAAAGTTGATGAGATCACCATCGCACGCTCCATCTGCCTTCGGGATTAGTATTGAACCTAGATAAATGTTATCAGGTGTCTACGTTGAGCATGAATATGATTAGATCATGTTCATTGCAATACGGTCATTCATTTAAGTTAGAGAATAATGGTTATTCTGTTTACATGAATGATACCTTTCATGGTCAAGCACCCTATGTGAATGGTTCATTGAATCTCAGTCGTGGTAATACACATGTTCACGCCAAAAGATGTAGAGTTAATAATGATAGTACCACTTTCTTGTGGCACTGCCGCTTAGGTCATATTGGCGTAAGATGCATGAAGAAACTCCATGTCGATGGATGTTTGGAGTCACTTGATTTTGAATCACTTGACACATGCGAGCCATGCCTCATGGGCAGGATGACTAAGGCCCCGTTTTCAGGTAAAATGAAACGGGCAAGTGACTTGTTGGAAATCATGCATGCTGATACGTGTGATCCAATGAGAATTGAAGCGTGCGGTGGATATCGCTATTTTCTCATCTTCACTGACAATTTGGGTAGATATAGGTATATCTACTTAATGAAGCACAAGTCTGAAATGTTTGAAAAGTTCAAGCGATTTCAGAGTAAAGTTAAGAATCGTCATAACAATAAGATCATGTTCCTACGATCTGATCGATGAGAATTTCTGAGTTATGAGTTTGGCAATCACTTAAGACATTGTGGATTTGTTTCACAGTTGAACACCTGGAACACCACAAGGTAATGGTGTGTCCAGACGTCGTAATCGAACCCTATGAGATATGGTACGATCTATGATGTCTCTTATCAATCTACTGTTTTCATTTTGAGGTTATGCGTTAAAGACAGATGCATTCACTTTAGATAGGACACCATCTAAAGTCCGTTGAGACGACGTCAAATGAACATTGGTTTGGCAAGAAACCAAAGTTGTCGTTTCTTAATGTTTGGGGCTGTGATGCTTAAGGCTTTAGCCGGAGAAGCTCGAACCCAAAAGCGGACAAACACATCTTTATAGGATACCCAAAGGTGACAGTTGGGTATACCTTCTATCTCAGATCTGAGGGCAAATTGTTTGTCGCTAAGAACGGGTCCTTTCTCGAGAAGGAGTTTCTCTCGAAAGAATTGAGTGGGAGGAAGATAGAACTTGATGAGGTTGTCGAACCTTTACTTCAACCAGAGAGTGATGCAACACAGAAAGATGTTTTCTGTGGCGCCTACGTCTGTTGAATAGGAAGTTAATGATAGTGATCATGAAGCTTCGGATCAAGTTGCTATCGAACCTCGTAGGTCGACAAGGATATGTACTACTCCTAAGTGGTACGGTAATCCTGTCTTAGATATCATGTTGTTGGACAACAATGAACCTACGATCTATGGAGAAGCGATGGTGGGCCCGTATTCTGACAAATGGTTAGAAGCCATGAAATCCGAGATAGGATCCATATATCAGAACAAAGTATGGACTTTGGTGGACTTGCCCGATAATCGGCAAGCCATTGAGATAAATGGATCTTTAAGAAGAAGACGGACGTGGGCGGTAATGTTATCGTCTATGAAGCTCGACTTGTGGGAAAGAATCTTTTCACAAGTTCAAGGAGTTGACTACGATGAGAATTTCTCACCCGTAGCGATGCTTAAGTCCGTCGGAATCATGTTAGCATTAGCTGTATTTTTCGATTATGAAATCTGACAGATGGATGTCAAAAACAAGTTTTCTTACCAGTTTTCGTAAGAAAGAGTTGTATGTGATACAATCAAAGTTTTGTCGATCCTAAGGATGCTAAAAGGTATGCTGGCTCCAGCGATCCTTCTATGGACTAGAGCAAGCATCTCAGAGTCAGAATATATGCTTTGATGGAGTGATCAAAGCTTTTAGGTTTATACAATGTTTGCTAGAAACTTGTATTTACAAGAAAGTGAGTGGGAGCACTACAACATTTCTGATAAGTATATGTGGATGACATATTGTTGATCCGAAATAATGTAGAATTTCTGGAAAGCACAAATGGTTGTTTGAAGGGTGTTTTTCAAAGGAAGACCTGGATAAAGCTTCTTACAAATTGGGCAGCAAGATCTATAGAGATAGATCAAGACGCCTGATGATACTTTCAAAGAACGCACACCTTGACATGTTTTTGAAGGAGTTCAAAATAGATCAGTCAAAGAAGGGGTTCTTGCCTGAGTTGTAAGGTGTGAAGTTGAGTAAGACTCAAAGCTTGACCATGGCAGAAGAAAGAGGAAGGACGAAGGTCGTCCCCTATGCTTTTGTCATAGGCTCTATACGGTATGCCATGCTGAAGTACCGCACCTGATGTGTGCCTTGCCACATGTCTGGCAAGAGGGTACAAAGGTGATCTAGGAGTAGATCACTGGATAGCGGTCAAAAAATTATCCTTAGAGGAATAAGGAAATGTTTCTCAGTTATGGAGGTGATAAAGAGTTCGACGTAAAGAGTTACATCGATGCAAGCTTAACACCTATCCGGATAGCTCTGAGTAGAGATACCGGATATGTATAATGGAGCAACAATTTGGAATAGCTCCAAGTGAAACGTGGTAGCAGCATCTATGATATGACATAAAGTTTTGCGAAATACATAGGGATCTGAATATGGCAAGACCCGTTGACTATAACCTCTCTCACAAGCATAACATGATCAAACCCAGAACTCTTTGAGTGTTTATCACATAGTGATGTGAACTAGATCATTGAGTCTAGTAGACTCTTGGATGTTGTTCACATGGCGATGTGACCTGTGAGTGTTAATCACATAGCGACGTGAACTAGATTATTGACTCTAGTGCAAGTGGGAGACTGTTGGAAATATGTCCTAGAGGCAATAATAAATTAGTTATTATTATATATTTCATTGTTCATGATAATCATTTATTATCCATGCTAGAATTGTATCGATAGGAAACTCAGATACATGTGTGGATACATAGACAACACCATGTCCCTAGTAAGCCTCTAGTTGACTAGCTCGTTGATCAATAGATGGTTACGGTTTCCTAACCATGGACATTGGATGTCGTTGATAACGGGATCACATCATTATGAGAATGATGTGATGGACAAGACCCAACCCTAAGCCTAGCACAAAGATCATGTAGTTCGTTTGCTAAAGCTTTTCTAATGACAAGTATCATTTCTTTAGACCATGAGATTGTGCAACTCCCGGATACCGTAGGAGTGCTTTGGGTGTGCCAAACGTCACAACGTAACTGGGTGGCTATAAAGGTACACTACAAGTATCTCCGAAAGTGTCTGTTGGGTTGGCACGAATCGAGACTGGGATTTGTCACTCCGTGTAAACGGAGAGGTATCTCTGGGCCCACTCGGTAGGACATCATCATAATGTGCACAATGTGACCAAGGAGTTGATCAAGGGATGATGTGTTACGGAACGAGTAAAGAGACTTGCCGGTAACGAGATTGAACAAGGTATCGGATACCGACGATCGAATCTCGGGCAAGTACAATACCGCTGGACAAAGGGAATTGTATACGGGATTGATTGAATCCTCGACATCGTGGTTCATCCGATGAGATCATCGTGGAGCATGTGGGAGCCAACATGGGTATCCAGATCCCGCTGTTGGTTATTGACCGGAGAGTTGTCTCGGCCATGTATGCATGACTCCCGAGCCCGTAGGGTCTACACACTTAAGGTTCGATGACGCTAGGGTTATAGGGAAAGTATGTACGCGGTTACCGAATGTTGTTCGGAGTCCCGTATGAGATCCCAGACGTCACGAGGAGTTCCAGAATGGTCCGGAGGTAAAGATTGATATATAGGAAGTATGGTTTTGGCCACCAGAAGTGTTCCGGGCATCACCGGTAGTGTACCGGGACCACCGGAGGGGTCCGGGGGTCCACCAGGTGGGGCCACCAGCCCCGAAGGCCTACATGGGCCAATAGTGGGAAGGGACCAGCCCCTAGGTGGGCTGGGGCGCCTCCCACCAAGGCCCAAGGCGCCTCCAAGAGGGGAAGGGGGCAAACCCTAGGGCAGATGGGCCCTAAGGCCCACCCTAGGTGCGCCTCCCCTCCCCCCTTGTGGCCGCAACCCTAGATGGGATCTAGGGCTGCCGCACCCCTTGGGGTGGGAACCCTAGGTGGGGGTGCAGCCCTCCCTCTCCCCCTATATATAGTGGAGGCAAAGGGGCAGCCCGACACATGATTCAATCTCCCTGTTGGCGCAGCCCTACCCCTCTCCCTCCTCGTCTCTCGTAGTGCTTGGCGAAGCCCTGCTGGAGTCCCGCGCTCCTCCACCACCACCACGCCGTCGTGCTGCTGCTGGATGGAGTCTTCCCCAACCTCTCCTTCTCCCCTTGCTGGATCAAGGCATAGGAGACGTCACCGGGCTGTACGTGTGTTGAACGTGGAGGTGCCGTCCGTTCGGCACTAGGATCATCGGTGATTTGGATCACGACGAGTACAACTCCATCAACCCCGTTCACTTGAACGCTTCCACTTAGCGATCTACGAGGGTATGTAGATGCACTCTCCTTCTCCTCGTTGCTAGATTACTCCATAGATTGATCTTGGTGATGCGTAGAAAATTTTAAATTTCTGCTACGATCCCCAACAACTTGGTATGTTGACTTTTGCGTAGACCTCCCTTGCAACGGCACCAGAAATCCTTCTTGCTACCTCTTGAGCACTCCGTTGGTTTTCCCCTAAGAGGAAGGGATGATGCAGCAAAGTAGCGTAAGTATTTCCCTAAGCTTTTGAGAACCATGGTATCAATCCAGTAGGAGGCTACGCGCGAGTCCCTCGTACCTGCACAAAACAAATAAATCCTCGCAACCAACGCAAATAGGGGTTGTCAATCCCTATAAGGCCACTTACGAGAGTGAGATCTGATAGATATGATAAGATAATATTTTTGGTATTTTTATGATAAAGATGCAAAGTAAAATAAAGGCAAAGTAAATAGCAAAGGAAATAACTAAGTAGTAGGAGATTAATATGATAAAGATAGACCCAGGGGCCATAGGTTTCACTAGTGGCTTCTCTCGAGAGCATAAGTATTCTACGGTGGGGGAACAAATTACTATTGAGCAATTGACAGAATTGAGCATAGTTATGAGAATATCTAGGTATGATCATGTATATAGGCATCACGTCCGAGACAAGTAGACCGAACCTGCCTGCATCTACTACTATTACTCCACTCATCGACCTCTATCCATCATGCATCTAGAGTATTAAGTTAAAAACAGAGTAACACCTTAAGCAAGATGACATGATGTAGAGGGATAGACTCATGCAATATGAAGAAAACCCCATCTTGTTATCCTCGATGGCAACAATACAATACGTGCCTTGCTGCCCCTACTGTCACTGGGAAAGGACACAGCAAGATTGAACCCAAAGCTAAGCACTTCTCCCATTGCAAGAAAGATCAATCTAGTAGGCCAAACCAAACTGATAATTCGAAGAGACTTGCAAAGATAACCAATCATACATAAAAGAATTCAGAGAAGATTCAAATATTGTTCATAGATAGACTTGATCATAAACCCACAATTCATCGGTCTCAACAAAAACACCGCAAAAAGAAGATTACATCGAATAGTTCTCCACAAGAGAGGGGGGCATTGTATTGAGATCCAAAAAGAGAGAAGAAGCCATCTAGCTACTAACTATGGACCCGTAGGTCTGAGGTAAACTACTCACACTTCATCGGAGAGGCTATGGTGTTGATGTAGAAGCCCTCCGTGATCGATGCCCCCTCCGGCGGAGCTCCGGAACAGGCCCCAAGATGGGATCTCGTGGATACAGAAAGTTACGGCGGTGGAATTAGGGTTTTGGCTCCGTATCTGATCGTTTGGGGGTACGTAGGTATATATAGGAGGAAGGAGTACATCGGTGGAGCAATAGGGGCCCCACGAGGGTGGAGGGCGTGCCTGGGGTAGGCAGGCGCGCCCCCCTACCTCGTGGCCTCCTCTTTTCTTTCTTGACGTAGGGTCCAAGTCTCCCGGGTCTTGTTCGTTGAGAAAATCACGTTCCCGAAGGTTTCATTCCGTTTGGACTCCGTTTGATATTCCTTTTCTTCGAAACCCTAAAACAGGCAAAAAACAGCAATTCTGGGCTAGGCCTCCGGTTAATAGGTTAGTCCCAAAAATAATGTAAAAGTGGATAATAAAGCCCAATAATGTCCAAAACAGTAGATAATATAGCATGGAGCAATCAAAAATTATAGATACGTTGGAGATGTATCAGGCCCTGACATAGTTCCTGGTCTGCTTGTCACGGTATTTCACGAAGAGGGGCGGTAGGCCTTGCTCCGCACGCTTCGCGTCCTCCTTGTCCCATATAGGTTCCACCACTCTGTAACCACCGAGACCGAGTTTGTGTACCCCTAAGTTCAAGTCCCGCATCTCTTTCCCCCACTGACTTGATTCCGCAGATGCGTTGCTCTCGCACTTGATCTTGAACTCCCGGTAGTCATCTTCGCTGATTGAAGGATTTTTCTCCTTGATCTTCTCATAACTATCACCTTTTTCAATCATGCTCTTCACCGAGGCTCTCCAAGTAGCCAGGGCCGTGCTCATCTTCGTGAGGGTGGCACTGTTCACTTTATTCCTTGAGAGGCGTGTGTTTGCGAAGTCACCGGGGAACTTGTATCGTTCGTGCAGCTTCGTGAAGAGGAGGTTGCGCAAATTCCCTCGGTCACGATGCCTTAGGTTCTCGGTGTTGATCGAGACGGTGCTCCGGAGAATGCACCCGAGCTGTCCCGCATACCCCTTGACTATTTCTTTGGCGCCGTTGGATGCCCCTCGGAGGACACTTCAGTAAATTCCACCTTGACGGTGCCGAGCACGTTCGGGCACCGGTCCTTCCATTGCCTCTTCATTGGCTGCCATCTGTGCATACGCCGCCATCATCAGTGGTGGCATCCTCGGCGGCACCATCAGTGGTGTCATCCCCGACGCCACTAGGGGTTGTGTAGTCGGGATCGGTGTCTTCCCCGGCGTCATCATAGCGGTGAGGTTCTTCCTCCATCTCCTGGGATAGCTCCCAGAATGCCTTGCCCGAACCGCCGGCCTCATCGTTGTGGGCCATGTTTCGCTCTAAATAGGAAAAAAAATTGGTTAAAAAGTTGGTTATTGTCAAGGAACAAGATCATGGTCTCATCATTTAGGGTTTGTCGACACCGAGGCATCCTAAAAGCTAAGCTTTTATCATTTAGGGTTTGTCGATGCCGAGGCACCCTAAAAGCCTAAGATTTCATCATTTAGGTTTTTATCGACACCGAGGCACCTTGAAAGCCAAGGTTTTATCATTTAGGGTTTGTCGACGCTGAGGCCCATGCATAACACAAGAGGTAGTTGATCCTACTTAATTAAGTACTAAGATACCCCGACCCATGCATTAGTCGCAAGTACCCCATATGTCCTATTTTTAGCAAAGTCATGCTAAAATTCACGGAAAATTTCAGCATGACCTTTGCTGAAAATAGGACATACGGAGTACCCGAATTTGCCAGAACGGAAGTTAATCGACATTCCGGCAAACTCAAGGGCCTCTCGGGGTACCTACAAAATCATGACGACACGATGGTCGGAGACAAAACCCAGCAAACTAGTACCACAATGTGCCTCTACTTTCATATGGAGGTGTTGCAACAATGTATATACTTTATCGCATTATAAGTCCTCACACCATCAACTATGAAAAAATCTGAGAGTATAAGTCTGGTTACATTCACCCAAGTCCAAACATAAAATTCTGTCCAACATAGTACAACCCACTTTGATAATTTCATAGGATTTAATATACCGAACGAAACCTGACAAGTTATATGTGTTTTAAGTATCTATAGAACAACCTCTAAAATTTTCATGTTGTAACTTTATTTTAATACCACCTCAAAATACTGTACCCAGGAACATATATTTCGGGACAACAAACTAAACTGGTAGATTCTCTCAAACCGTACATCCAAATGACACAAATAAATACTCTAAAGAAAGCTTGAAACTTTATCTAAAACTTATGTAAAGGGGCCAACTCAATTTCTTAGCCTAGCTAACTCATTTTTGAGATATAAGCTTGCTGTCCAGATTTGACAGTGCAGTTTTTAACCGAACCAAGTTCAGTTTACAACCAGAGTTGAAGGAAATATGCCCTAGAGGCAATAATAATGTTATTATTTTATTTCCTTATATCATGATAAATGTTTATTATTCATGCTAGAATTGTATTATCCGGAAACATAATACTTGTGTGAAAACATAGACAAACTAAACGTCACTAGCATGCCTCTACTTGACTAGCTCATTAATCAAAGATGGTTATGTTTCCTAACCATAGACATGTGTTTTCATTTGATTAACGAGATCACATTATTAGGAGAATGATGTGATTGACATGACCCATTCCATTAGCTTAGCACCCGATCGTTTAGTATGTTGCTATTGCTTTCTTCATGACTTATACATGTTCCTATGACTATGAGATTATGCAACTCCCGTTTGCCGGAGGAACACTTTGTGTGCTACCAAACATCACAACGTAACTGGGTGATTATAAAGGAGCTCTACAGGTGTCTCCAAAGTTAAATGTTGGGTTGGCGTATTTCGAGATTAGGATTTTTCACTCTGATTGTCGGAGAGGTATCTCTGGGCCCTCTCGGTAATGCACATCACATAAGCCTTGCAAGCATTGCAACTAATGAGTTAGTTGCGAGATGATGTATTACGAAACGAGTAAAGAGACTTGCCGGTAACGAGATTGAACTAGGTATTGAGATACCGATGATCGAATCTCGGGCAAGTAACATACCGATGACAAAGGGAACAACGTATGTTGTTATGCGGTCTGACCGATAAAGATCTTCGTAGAATATGTAGGAGCCAATATGAGCATCCAGGTTCATCTATTGGTTATTAACCGGAGACATGTCTCGGTCATGTCTACATTGTTCTCGAACCCGTAGGGTCCGCACGCTTAAGGTTTCGATGACAGTTATATTATGAGTTTATGAGTTTTGATGTACCGAAGTTAGTTCGGAGTCCCGGATGTGATCAGGGACATAACTAGGAGTCTCGAAATGGTCGAGACATAAAGGTTGATATATTGGACGGCTATATTCGGACACCGGAAGTGTTTCGGGTGATTTCGGAGAAAACCGGAGTACCGGAGGGTTACCGGAACCCCCCTGGGAGAAGTAATGGGCCATATGGGCCTTAGTGGAGAAAGAGAAGGGCAACCAGGGTGGGCCACGCGCCTACTCCCCCCTGGTCCGAATTGGACTAGGAGAGGGGGGGCGGCGCCCCCCTTTCCTTCTCCCTCCCCACTTCCTCCCCCTCCTAGTAGGAGTCCTACTCCTACTAGGAGGAGGACTCCTCCTTGGTGCGCCTATAGGGCCGGCCGGCCTCTTCCCCTTTCTCCTTTATATACGGGGGCAGGGGGCACCCCTAGACACACAAGTTGATCTTCATGATCGTTCTCTTAGCTGTGTGCGGTGCCTCCTTCCACCATAATACTCGATAATATTGTAGCGGTGCTTAGGTGAAGCCCTGCAACGGTAGAACATCAAGATCGTCACCACGCTGTCGTGCTGACGGAACTCTTCCCTGACACTTTGCTAGATCGGAGTCCGGGGATCATCATTGAGCTGAACGTGTGCTAAAACTCGGAGGTGCCGTAGTTTCGGTGCTTGATCGGTCGGGCCGTGAAGACGTACGACTACATCAACCGCGTTGTCATAACGCTTCTGCTGTCGGTCTACAAGGGTACGTAGATCACACTCTCCCCTCTCGTTGCTATGCATCACCATGATCTTGTGTGTGCGTATGAATTTTTTTGAAATTACTACGCTCCCCAACAGTGGCATCCGAGCCTAGGTTTTATGTGTTGATGTTATATGCACGAGTAGAACACAAGTGAGTTGTGGGCGATGTAAGTCATACTGCTTACCAGCATGTCATACTTTGGTTCGGCGGTATTGTTGGACGAAGCGGCCCGGACCGACATTACGTGTACGCTTACGCGAGACCGGTTCTCCCGACGTGCTTTGCACAAAGGTGGCTAGCGGGTGTCAGTTTCTCCAACTTTAGTTGAAGCGAGTGTGGCTACGCCCGGTCCTTGCGAAGGTTAGTTGAAGCGAGTGTGGCTACGCCCGGTCCTTGCGAAGGTTAAAACATCACCAACTTGACAAACTATCATTGTGGTTTTGATGCGTAGGTAAGATTGGTTCTTGCTTAAGCCCGTAGCAGCCACGTAAAACTTGCAACAACAAAGTAGAGGACGTCTAACTTGTTTTTGCAGGGCATGTTGTGATGTGATATGGTCAAGACATGATGCTAAATTTTATTGTATGAGATGATCATGTTTTGTAACCAAGTTATCGGCAACTGGCAGGAGCCATATGGTTGTCGCTTTATTGTATGCAATGCAATTGCGCTGTAATGCTTTACTTTATCACTAAGTGGTAGCGATAGTCGTGGAAGCATAAGATTGGCGAGACGACAACGATGCTACGATGGTGATCAAGGTGTCGCGCCGGTGACGATGGTGATCACGACGGTGCTTCGAAGATGAAGATCACAAGCACAAGATGATGATGGCCATATCATATCACTTATATTGATTGCATGTGATGTTTATCTTTTATGCATCTTATCTTGCTTTGATTGACGTTAGCATTTTAAGATGATCTCTCACTAATTATCAAGAAGTGTTCTCCCTGAGTATGCACCGTTGCGAAAGTTCTTCGTGCTGAGACACCACGTGATGATCGGGTGTGATAGGATCTACATTCAAATACAACGGGTGCAAAACAGTTGCACACGCGGAATACTCAGGTTATACTTGACGAGCCAAGCATATACAGATATGGCCTCGGAACACGGAGACTGAAAGGTCGAGCGTGAATCATATAGTAGATATGATCAACATAGTGATGTTCACCAATGAAACTACTCCATCTCACGTGATGATCGGACATGGTTTAGTTGATTTGGATCACGTAATCACTTAGAGGATTAGAGGGATGTCTATCTAAGTGGGAGTTCTTTAGTAATATGATTAATTGAACCTAAATTTATCATGAACTTAGTACCTGATAGTATCTTGCTTGTTTATGTTTGATTGTAGATAGATGGCCCGTGCTGTTATTCCGTTGAATTTTAATGCGTTCCTTGAGAAAGCAAAGTTGAAATATGATGGTAGCAATTACACGGAGTGGGTCCCTAACTTGAGGATTATCCTCATTGCTGCACAGAAGAATTACGTCCTGGAAGCACCGCTAGGTGCCAGGCCTGCTGCTGGAGCAACACCAGATGTTATGAACATCTGGCAGAGCAAAGCTGATGACTACTCGATAGTTCAGTGTGCCATGCTTTACGGCTTAGAATCGGGACTTCAACGACGTTTTGAACGTCATGGAGCATATGAGATGTTCCAGGAGTTGAAGTTAATATTTCAAGCAAATGCCCAGATTGAGAGATATGAAGTCTCCAATAAGTTCTATAGCTGCAAGATGGAGGAGAACAGTTCTGTCAGTGAGCATATACTCAAAATGTCTGGGTATAATAATCACTTGATTCAATTGGGAGTTAATCTTCTAGATGATTGTGTCATTGATAGAATTCTCCAATCACTGCCACCAAGCTACAAGAGCTTCATGATGAACTATAATATGCAAGGGATGAATAAGACTATTCCCGAGCTCTTGGCAATGCTGAAAGCTGCGGAGGTAGAAATCAAGAAGGAGCATCAAGTGTGGATGGTCAACAAGACCACTAGTTTTAAGAAAAAGGGCAAAGGAAAGAAGAAGGGGAACTTCAAAAAGAACAGCAAGCAAGTTGCTACTCAAGAGAAGAAACCCAAACCTGGACCTAAGCCTGAAACTGAGTGCTTCTACTGCAAGCAGACTGGTCACTGGAAGCGGAACTGCCCCAAGTATTTGGCGGATAAGAAGGATGGCAAGGTGAACAAAGGTATATGTGATATACATGTTATTGATGTGTACCTTACTAATGCTCGCAGTAGCACCTGGGTATTTGATACTGGTTCTGTTGCTAACATTTGCAACTCGAAACAGGGACTACGGATTAAGCGAAGATTGGCTAAGGATGAGGTGACGATGCGCATGGGAAATGGTTCCAAAGGCGATGTGATCGTGGTCGGCACGCTACCTCTACATCTACCTTCGGGATTAGTATTAGACCTAAATAATTGTTATTTGGTGCCAGCGTTAAGCATGAACATTATATCTGGATCTTGTTTGATGCGAGACGGTTATTCATTTAAATCAGAGAATAATGGTCTTTCTATTTATATGAGTAATATCTTTTATGGTCATGCACCCTTAAAGAGTGGTCTATTCTTATTAAATCTCGATAGTAGTGACACACATATTCATAATGTTGAAGCCAAAAGATGCAGAGTTGATAATGATAGTGCAACTTATTTGTGGCACTGCCGTTTGGGTCATATCGGTGTAAAGCGCATGAAGAAACTCCATACTGATGGACTTTTGGAACCACTTGATTATGAATCACTTGGTACTTGTGAACCGTGCCTTATGGGTAAGATGACAAAAACACCGTTCTCCGGTACTATGGAGAGAGCAACAGATTTGTTGGAAATCATACATACAGATGTATGTGGTCCGATGTATGTTGAGGCTCGTGGCGGATATCGTTATTTTCTCACCTTCACAGATGACTTAAGCAGATATGGGTATATCTACTTAATGAAACATAAGTCTAAAACATTTGAAAAGTTCAAAGAATTTCAGAGTGAAGTTGAAAATCATCGTAACAAGAAAATAAAATTCCTACGATCTGATTGTGGAGGAGAATATTTGAGTTACGAGTTTGGTGTAAATTTGAAACAATGCGGAATAGTTTCGCAACTCACACCACCCGGAACACCACAGCGTAATGGTGTGTCCAAACGTCGTAATCGTACTTTACTAGATATGGTGCGATCTATGATGTCTCTTACTGATTTACCGCTATCATTTTGGGGATATGCTCTAGAGACGGCCGCATTCTCGTTAAATAGGGCACCATCAAAATCCGTTGAGACGACGCCTTATGAACTGTGGTTTAGCAAGAAACCAAAGTTGTCGTTTCTGAAAGTTTGGGGCTGCGATGCTTATGTGAAAAAGCTTCAACCTGATAAGCTCGAACCCAAATCATAGAAATGTGTCTTCATAGGATATCCAAAGGAAACTATTGGATACACCTTCTATCATAGATCCAAAGGCAAGACTTTTGTTGCTAAATTCGGAAAGTTTCTAGAGAAGGAGTTTCTCTCGAAAGAAGTGAGTGGGAGGAAAGTAGAACTTGACGAGGTAACTGTACCTACTCCCTTATTGGAAAGTAGTACATCACAGAAACCAGTTTCTGTGACACCTAAACTAATTAGTGAGGAAGCTAATGATGATGATCATGAAACTTCAGAACAAGATACTACTGAACCTCGTAGATCAACTAGAGTAAGATCCGCACCAGAGTGGTACGGTAATCCTGTTCTGGAAGTCATGCTACTAGATCATGATGAACCTACGAACTATGAAGAAGCGATGGTGAGCCCAGATTCCGCAAAATGGCTTGAAGCCATGAAATCTGAGATGGGATCCATGTATGGGAACAAAGTATGGACTTTGGTTGACTTGCCCAATGATCGGCAAGCAATTGAGAATAAATGGATCTTCAAGAAGAAGACTGACGCTAACGGTAATATTACTGTCTACAAAGCTCGACTTGTCGCAAAAGGTTTTCGACAAGTTCAAGGGATTGACTATGATGAGACCTTCTCACCTGTAGCGATGCTGAAGTCTGTCCAAATCATGTTAGCAATTGCCGCATTTTATAATTATGAAATTTGGCAGATGGATGTCAAAACTGCATTCTTGAATGGATTTCTGGAAGAAGAGTTGTATATGATGCAACCGGAAGGTTTTGTCGATCCAAAGGGAGCTAACAAAGTATGCAAGCTCCAGCGATCCATTTATGGACTGGTGCAAGCTTCTCGGACTTGGAATAAACGCTTTGATAGTGTGATCAAAGCATTTGGTTTGTACAGTCTTTTGGAGAAGCCTGTATTTACAAGAAAGTGAGTGGGAGCTCTCTAGCATTTCTGATATTATATGTAGATGACATATTACTAATCGGAAATGATATAGAATTTCTAAATAGCATAAAGGGATACTTGAATAAGAGTTTTTCAATGAAAGACCTCGGTGAAGCTGCTTACATATTGGGCATTAAGATCTATAGAGATAGATCAAGACGCTTAATTGGACTTTCACAAAGCACATACCTTGACAAAATTTTGAAGAAGTTCAAAATGGATCAAGCAAAGAAAGGATTCTTGCCTGTGTTACAAGGTGTGAAATTGAGTAAGACTCAATGCCCGACCAATGCAGAAGATAGAGAGAAAATGAAAGATGTTCCCTATGCTTCAGCCATAGGCTCTATCATGTATGCAATGCTGTGTACCAGACCTGATGTGTGTCTTGCTATAAGTCTAGCAGGGAGGTACCAAAGTAATCCAGGAGTGGATCACTGGACAGCGGTCAAGAATATCCTGAAATACTTGAAAAGGACTAAGGATATGTTTCTCATATATGGAGGTGACAAAGAGCTCATAGTAAATGGTTACGTCGATGCAAGCTTTGACACTGATCCGGACGATTCTAAATCGCAAACCGGATACGTGTTTACATTAAACGGTGGAGCTGTCAGTTGGTGAAGTTCTAAACAAATCGTTGTGGCGGGATCTACATGTGAAGCAGAGTACATAGCTGCTTCGGAAGCAGCAAACGAAGGAGTCTGGATGAAGGAGTTCATATCCGATCTAGGTGTCATACCTAGTGCATCGGGTCCAATGAAAATCTTTGACAATACTGGTGCAATTGCCTTGGCAAAGGGATCTAGTCCAGGTGGGAGACATAGAGATTTGCAAGATACATACAGATCTGAATGTTGCGGACCCATTGACTAAGCCTCTTCCACGAGCAAAACATGATCAGCACTAAAGCTCCATGGGTGTTAGAATCATTACTGTGTAATCTAGATTATTGACTCTAGTGCAAGTGGGAGACTGAAGGAAATATGCCCTAGAGGCAATAATAATGTTATTATTTTATTTCCTTATATCATGATAAATGTTTATTATTCATGCTAGAATTGTATTATCCGGAAACATAGTACTTGTGTGAATACATAGACAAACTAAACGTCACTAGTATGCCTCTACTTGACTAGCTCATTAATCAAAGATGGTTATGTTTCCTAACCATAGACATGTGTTGTCATTTGATTAACGAGATCACATTATTAGGAGAATGATGTGATTGACATGACCCATTCCATTAGCTTAGCACCCGATCGTTTAGTATGTTGCTATTGCTTTCTTCATGACTTATACATGTTCCTATGTGAGGGAGTCCTGGATTAGGGGGTGTTCGGGTAGCCAGACTATACCTTCAGCCGGACTCCAGGACTATGAAGATACAAGATTGAAGACTTCGTCCCGTGTTCGGATGGGACTTTCCTTGGCGTGGAAGGTAAGCTTGGCGATGCGGATATTCAAGATCTCCTATCATTGTAACCGACTTTGTGTAACCCTAACCCTCTCTGGTGTCTATATAAACCGGAGGGTTTTAGTCCGTAGGACAACTTCATCATACAACAATCATACCATAGGCTAGCTTCTAGGGTTTAGCCTCCTTGATCTCGTGGTAGATCTACTCTTGTACTACCCATATCATCAATATTAATCAAGCAGGACGTAGGGTTTTACCTCCATCAAGAGGGCCCGAACCTGGGTAAAACATCGTGTTCCTTGCCTCCTGTTACCATCCGACCTAGACGCATAGTTCGGGACCCCCTACCCGAGATCCGCCGGTTTTGACACCGACATTGGTGCTTTCATTGGGAGTTCCGCTGTGTCGTCGCTTTTAGGCCCGATGGCTCCTTCGATCATCAACAACGATGCAGTCCAGGGTGAGACTTTTCTCCCCGGACAGATCTTCGTCTTCGGCGGCTTCGCACTGTGGGCCAATTCGCTTGGCCACCTTGAGCAGATCGAAAGCTACGCCCCTGGCCATCAGGTCAGGTTTGGAAGCCTAAACTACATGGCTGACATCCGCGGGGACTTGATCTTCGACGGATTCGAGCCACAGCCAAGCGCGCCTCACTGTCTCGATGGGCATGATATAGCTCTGCCGCCGAACAACGCCTTGGAGGCTGCACACGCATCGGTTCCGACCATTGATTCGGAGCCTACTGCGCCGATCGAGGATCAGCGGTTGGACGCTGCCTCAGGGGCTGCGATCTCAGAGGCGATCGAGCCAAACTCCAGCCCCGCACACCGCATGGCCCGTGACTCCGAGGAGCCGGATTCCTCTCCGAACTCCGAGCCCCTCACGCCCCTACCGATCGAATCTGATTGGGCGCCGATAATGGAGTTCACTGCCGCGGACATCTTTTAGCACTCGCCCTTCGGCGACATCCTGAATTCTCTAAAGTCTCTCTCTTTATCTGGAGAGCCCTGGCCGGACTACGGTCAGCAAGGTCGGGATACGGACGATGAGGAAATTCAAAACCCACCCACCACCCACTTCGTAGCCACTGTCGACGACTTAACCGACATGCTTGACTTCGACTTTGAAGACATCGAGGGCATGGACGACGATGCAGGAGACGAACAAGAACCAGCACCTGTAGGGCGCTGGAAGGCCACCTCGTCATATGACATATATATGGTGGACACTCCAAAGGATGGAGATGGCGATGGAAAAGCAGGGGACGATACCTCTAAGAAATAGCCCAAGCGCCGGCGTCAGCGGCGCCGCTCTAAATCCCGCCAAAGAAAAAACGGTGATTCCAGCACGGGAGATAATACTACTCCGGCTAGCGCCGAAGAACACCCCCTCCAGCAAGATTCAGCATAGGAGGACAGAGAAGCCAGCCCTCACGAGAGGGCGGCGGACCAAGAGGTTGAGGACGATAATTATACGCCTCCCTCCGAAGACGAGGCAAGCCTCGATGATGACGAGTTCGTCGTGCCAGAGGATCTCGCCAAACAAGAGCGTTTTAAACGCAGGCTTATGGCCACGGCAAGCAGCCTCAAGAAAAAGCAGCAACAGCTTAGAGCTGATCAGGATTTGCTAGCTGACAGATGGACTGAAGTCCTTGCGGCCGAAGAGTATGAACTCGAACGCCCCTCCAAGAGTCACCCAAAGCGCACGCTGCTACCCCGACTAGAGGAGGAAGCACCTACATCACCAGTGCATGACATGGCTGACTGGCCACCTCGTGGCCGCGACAGAGAGGCCTCTTGGCCCTCCACTCAAGCCATCTCCCGACGCCGCGTCAAGCATACAAGGCACAGGAAAATGCACCCGACCTGCGCGACATACTGGAGGACAAGGCAAGACAAACAAGATCGATCTACGGATCGCGCAGGTGCCCCACGGCACGTGACGGTGATCGCCACTCCGGATGCAATAAATCCGGCCGGGCTGAACTCAACAGACAAAGCTCCTTCGAGCTGCGTCGTGATATAGCCCAATACAGAGGCGCCGCACACCCACTATGCTTCACAGATGAAGTAATGGATCATAAAATCCCTGAGGGCTTCAAACCCGTAAACATCAAATCGTACGATGGCACAACAGATCCTGCGGTATGGATCGAGGATTATCTCCTTCATATCCACATGGCCTGCGGTGATGATCTACATGCCATCAAATACCTCCCACTCAAACTTAAGGGACCGGCCCGGCATTGGCTTAACAGCTTGCCAGCAGACTCAATCGGTTCTTGGGAGGACCTGGAAGCCGCATTCCTTGATAACTTCCAGGGCACTTATGTGCGACCACTGGACGCCGATGACCTAAGCCACATAATTCAGCAGCCAGAGGAATCGGCCAGGGAATTCTGGACACGGTTCCTAACAAAGAAAAACCAGATAGTCGACTATCCGGACGCAGAGACCTTAGTGGCCTTCAAGCATAATATCCGTTACGAGTGGCTTGCCCGGCACCTGGGACAGGAAAAGCCAAAATCTATGGCAGCCCTCACGACACTCATGACCCGCTTTTGCGCGGGAGAAGACAGCTGGCTAGCTCGCAACAACAATTTAACCAAGAACCCTGGTAATTCGAATACCAAGGACAAAAGCGACAGGTCGCATTGGAACAAACAAAAGCGCCGCGTTAACAGCGACAGCAACGAGGATACGACAGTTAATGCCGGATTCCGAGGCTACAAATCCGGTCAACGGAAAAAGCCATTCAAAAGAAATACTCAGGGCCCGTCCTGTTTGGACCGAATACTCGACCGCTTGTGCCAGATACATGGCACCCCCGAAAAGCCAGCCAATCACACCAACAGGGATTGTTGGGTGTTCAAGCAGGCAGGCAAGTTAAGAGCCGAAAACAAAGACAAGGGGCTGCATAGCGACAACGAGGAGGAGCCTAGGCCGCCGAACAACAGTGGACGGAAGGGATTTCCCCCGCAAGTGCGGACGGTGAACATGATATACGCAACCCACATCCCCAAGAGGGAGCGGAAGCATGCATTACGAGACATATATGCGATGGAGCCAGTCGCCCCAAAGTTCAACCCATGGTCCTCCTACCCGATCACCTTTGATCGAAGGGACCACCCCACTAGCATCCATCACGGCGGCTTCGCCGCATTGGTTCTAAACCCAATCATTGACGGATTTCATCTCACAAGAGTCCTCATGGATGGCGGCAGCAGCCTGAACCTGCTCTACCAGGATACAGTGCGTAAAATGGGCATAGATCCCTCGAGGATCAAGCCCACCAAAACGACCTTTAAAGGCGTCATACCAGGTGTAGAAGCCAACTGTACAGGCTCAGTCACACTGGAAGTGGTCTTCGGATCTTCGGATAACTTCTGAAGCGAGGAGTTAATCTTCGACATAGTCCCGTTCCGTAGTGGCTATCACGCACTGCTCGGGCGAACCGCATTCGCAAAATTCAACGCGGTACCGCACTATGCATACCTCAAGCTCAAGATGCCAGGCCCTAGAGGAGTAATCACGGTCAATGGGAACACTGAACGCTCCCTCCGAACGAAGGAGCACACGGCAGCGCTCGCAGCAGAAGTACAAAGCAGCCTCTCTAGGCAGTTCTCCAATTCGGCCTTCAAAAAGCCGGACACTGTCAAGCGCGCCCGGAATACCCGATAACAAGACCTCCTGGCACGTTCTGAGCTAGCGTAGCAATGCGGCCCCAACCCTAGCCCTCGCGATATAGCGAAACCAGTGCTTCGCGCACATAACTACGCTCTTGAAATACCATGGGCACAGGGGAAGGGGCACTATCACGGCACACCCGAAATATGGCTTAAACCGCACCAGGGGCTGCCGGATTCCTTTTTTTTTCTTTTTTTCTCTTACTCTCAGGACTCCATACTTCGGATGACCCGTTCGGCAATTCAACTGCCGCACAAACAATGCAAGATCCAGGAAAGCAGACAAGCCACGCCGCATTATGGAACCCCCAGGTGGTCTCTATTGCGAGCAATATACCTGTTTTTTAATACAATTCCGCGGCCTGCCCCTGGCCAGGACATGTTAAATAGTCCAATTTCTTTTGCTTATCGCACTATTTGTATCATTCCGCTTTCATAGCAGCCTTTCTATCAACAATGCATAGCTTTTTGTCTATTTTTTGCATTATCCTCTTTTTCATATATATGTTTATTAATAACATGTTGCATCCGTACACTGTGGTACGGAAAAAATACGCCAGGGGCTTCAGTACCCATCAATATGGCGTGAGAAGTCCGTACACTTCCACAAGTGCGGCACCCCGAACTTATAGCACTATATGCATCGGCTCCGAATCATGATTTGGGTCAATAGTTGGGTTTGCCCGGCTCCTATGTTTTGGTGCCTTACGTTCCGCTATATCGGCTAAGGTAGCACTAGGAGAACTACTGCGATTGTGCCCTAGTTGAGCTGGGCTGAGCACCTCAGTAGAGAAAGCTAAAACTGACTGTCATGATGAGGCGAGAGACCCGTCGCTGTTCGAGAGGTTTTTCGAGTCCTTAAAGACTTATGCCGCTTCGAGTGAGGAACCGGCTTTGTCCGGCCAAGGCGTGGATAGCGCCCCGAACTCGGTCTTCTGAATACTAGGGGCTTCACCGAAATTTAAAATTATAGAGTTCTATGGCTAAGTGAGAGTGTTCAAGCATTATAGTCCGATTGCCTTGTTCGTTGTGCTGAGCGCCTCCCTCGACGGACCCAATCATGGGAAAAAGAGCGCTTAGGTTTATCCTGAACACCCCAGCACTAGTGGCATGGGGGCAGAAGCCGACGACTGGCCATCTCTCAATTTTTTGATAAAGGGCCGCACAGAAAGTAATATTTTAAATTCAACAAGCATTGCTTAGCGCATATGAACAAGTTTTCAGCGCACAGGATAACACAAGCGAGTTCATTCAAAAATTACATCCTTGGTACATTCATCCGCCATAAGGCGGGCACCAGCCA
This sequence comes from Triticum urartu, assembly GCF_003073215.2. Lineage (NCBI taxonomy): Eukaryota > Viridiplantae > Streptophyta > Magnoliopsida > Poales > Poaceae > Triticum > Triticum urartu. The sequence continues at coordinate 572,570,930 of NC_053026.1, read as the reverse complement.
GAACATCCTTGTAATAGTTCTCGGGCTTGCGATGCTCCTTCCCCGGCGGCGGCCTGTCCCTCACAAGCTTCTCACCGTCCAGCTTACCCCAGTGCACCTTTGCACGGGCAAGGGCCCTATGGGCACCTTCGATGCAGACGGAGCGCTTGATGACCTCGAGCCTTGGACAAGCCTCCACCAGCCGCCGCACCAGTCCGAAGTAGCTCCCAGGCAGGGCCTCTCCAGGCCACAGCCGAACTATGAAGCCCTTCAGGGCTTGTTCGGCCGCCTTGTGGAGCTCGACTAGCTGCTTCAGCTGGTCGCTCAAGGGCACAGGGTGTCCGGCCTCAGCGTACTGAGACCAGAACACCTTCTCTGTCGAGCTGCCTTCCTCGGCTCGGTAGAATGCGGCGGCATCAGATACGCTACGGGGAAGATCTGCGAATGCCCCTGGAGAGCTCCGGATTCGGGTAAGTAACAAGTAGTTTACTTTTATATGTCTGCTTTGCATAGAGAATGCCTTACCCGCTGCTATCTTTTTCACCGCATCCAATTCCTGGAGGGCCTTCTGGGCTTCGGCCTTGGCAGATTGGGCAGTTTTAAGGGCCGCAGCAAGCTCAGACGCTCGCGTCTTCAAGTCGAGCTCCAAACTCTCATGTTTTTTCATGAGAGCCTGAAGCTCTTGCTGCACCTCGCCGACCTGTGCCTCAAATTTCTCCCGCTCGGTGCGCTCCGTGGCCGTTTTCTTCTCGGCCTCGGACATCGCCTGCTTGAGGGTCGCCACCTCAGTTGTGGCCCCTACAATAAGCAGTGTACTCCTGTCATTTTTTGCAATTGCGTCTTCTTATAGGCATTTTTTCTATAAGGTATCTCTTCCCTTCTTTCTCCTCGAGCTGCCGTTTGGCAAGGCCGAGCTCTTGCTCGGTCCGCTCGAGGCCCTGCTTCAGGGCACCCACCTCCGCAGTCAGTGCGGCGGTGGCCAGCAGGGAAGCCTGCATACGTATATTGACTCCTTTTTAGTTAGACTCCTGTGATATTTAATAGATCCTCTATTCGGCTTTTCTTTCCGAACGCCAAACAGAGCATCAGGGGCTACTGTCTATGCGGTAATATTTTTACATATTTTTTACTTACCTCGGAGCCTGTTAGAAGGCTAGCACAAGCTTCAGTCAGTCTGCTTTTGGCGGACCGAACCTTCTGGACCACCGTACTCATGATGGTACGGTGCTCCTCATCGATGGAGGCGCCCTTAAGCACCTCCAACAGATTGTCCGGCGCCTCCGGTTGGATGGAGGACGCCGGCTCAATAGGCTTGCTCCTCTTGGCAGGAGTTCGCTTGCCGCAGTCCGGAACCGTTGATGATTCCGGCGCAGTGTCCTGCTTAAAGCCGGACTTGGAGCCCTAAGGGCTCTGGTCCCCTTTACTCCTGGAGTCCGGGAGGTCGCCTCGCGGTTCCTCCTGGACCACCTCCTCTTGCCCCGGAGCTTGTCGCGACGCCACTTCGGCGTCATCCGCAGCATAGGGGGAGGCAGCGGGCGGAACTGAATTCACGTCCGATGAATCCAGGGAGCCGCTCGACGACTCGTCGAGCCTGTCCTTGGGCGGGCTGCATGATTATATTCGACATTAGGGAAAGCTGCGCAACAAAAGGAATATCATGAGTTACTCTGGTATCCGAACACTTATGATTTCGCCGGACGCTTGGCCCTGTCTGGCCACTCCTCTTCGTCCTCGTCGGCGTCAGGGGTGTAGTCCGGCGGAGGGGGTTTTCCTCTTCTTGGACCCTTCGGCCTCCCCTACTTGGGCGGCCTTCCTCTTCTTTCCTCCCCGCGCTGGAGGGGGAGAGGTCTCTTCTTCCTCCTCCTCGTCTTCACGGGAGGAGTGCGTCTCAGACTCGTCGGACAACGAGTCCGACACCACCATATGCCGGGAACTCTTTCGAGTCCCCGTGGCCTTCTTCTTCTTGGCCTTCTTCTCCGGCACCACATAAGGTGCCCGAACCAGCAGCTTCACTAGGAGAGTAGGGGCTGGGTCTTCGGGCAAGGGAGCTGGACAGTTAATCAGTCCGGACTTCGCCCGCCAATCCTGTCAAAGGTGAGGGAGTTTAGATCCCGCATAGAGTCAAACTATGAAGAAAACATAACATCCTGTAAAAGATGAAAATATTTTACCTCGCCAGCAGGACGCTGTGAGCTGAATCCGCGGTCTTCGGAGGCGGATGTGGGAGCCTCGGCGCCTTTGGTTAGCCCCCTCCAGACATCTTCGTACGTCATGTCAAAGAGCCTGCTCAGAGTTCGGTGTTGCACCGGGTTGAACTCCCACAAATTGAAGCCCCGTTCTTGACACGGAAGGATCCGGCGGATGAGCATGACCTGGACTATGTTGACAAGCTTGAGCTGCTTGTTCACCAGGGACTGGATGCATTTTTGCAGTCCGGTCACCTCTTCTTCGTCGCCCCATGACAAGCCCGTCTCCTTCCAGGACGTGAGCCGCGTAGGGGGTCCGGATCGGAATTCAGGGTCTGCGATCCACTTCAGATCGCGTGGCTCGGTGATGTAAAACCACCCTGACTGCCACCCCTTCAAGGTCTCCATCAAGGAGCCCTCGAGCCATAGGACGTTGGCTATTTTGCCCGCCATGGCACCTCCGCACTCCGCCTGGTTGCCGCGCACCACCTTTGGCTTGACGTTGAAGGTCTTGAGCCAGAGGCCGAAATGGGGACGGATGCAGAGGAAAGCCTCGCACACGACGATAAACGCCGAGATATTAAGGATGGAGTTCAGGGCCAGATCGTGGAAATCTAGGCCATAGTAGAACATGAGCCCGCAGACAAATGGGTGGAGAGGAAAACCCAGTCCGCGGAGGAAGTGGGGAAGAAATACTACCCTCTCATGGGGCCTTGGGGTGGGGAGAAGCTGCCCCTCCTCAGGAAGCTGGTGCGCGATGTCTTTGGACAGGTATCCGGCCTTCCTTAACTTTTTGACATGGCCCTCCGTGATGGAGGAGACCATCCACTTGCCTCCCGCTCCGGACATTGTTGGAGAAGGTTGAGGTAGGAAGTGCGGGCTTGGGCGCTGGAGCTCGGGTGCGCAGAAGATGGATAGACAAAGGAGGAAGAAGGCGTAGGTAAAAAGGTGGATCCTTATCCCCTTATATGGGCGGATGTGACTGTGCGTCCCCACCAGCCTAGTAAAACTCGCTTGCCTCCCAAGCGCCGTGATAAATGACGCGGTTGGGTTACCCACGTCCGTATTGTTGAGAATCCCGTAAATGGGGGACACGATCTCTGCTTTGACAAGATGTGCCAAGGAAACCGCCTCACAAAACACGCTGAGGTGGAAAAGTGAAAATGATTCGAATAAAGGCTTGGCCGTAGTGTGATGTCACGTTGCGGAATACGTCAGCAGATTAGATTTGTGTTAATATTATTCTCTCTGTGCCAATACGTGGAAACTTATTTTGCAGAGCCGGACACTACTCTTGGTGTTTACAAACTTTTATGAAGAATTTGGAGGAGGAACCCGCCTTGCAATGCCGAAGACAATCTACGCGCCGGACTCGTCGTCATTGAAGCCTGGTTCAGGGGCTACTGAGGGAGTCCTGGATTAGGGGGTGTTCGGGTAGCCGGACTATACCTTCAGCCAGACTCTAGGACTATGAGATACAAGATTGAAGACTTCGTCCCGTGTCCGGATGGGACTTTCCTTGGCGTGGAAGGCAAGCATGGCGATGCAGATATTCAAGATCTCCTACCATTGTAACCGACTTTGTGTAACCCTAACCCTCTCCGGTGTCTATATAAACCGGAGGGTTTTAGTCCGTAGGACAACTTCATCATACAACAATCATACCATAGGCTAGCTTCTAGGGTTTAGCCTCCTTGATCTCGTGGTAGATCTACTCTTGTACTACCCATATCATCAATATTAATCAAGCAGGACGTAGGGTTTTACCTCCATCAAGAGGGCCCAAACCTGTGTAAAACATCGTGTTCCTTGCCTCCTGTTACCATCCGACCTAGACGCACAGTTCGGGACCCCCTACCTGAGATCCGCCGGTTTTGACACCGACACTATAACTATGAGATTATGCAACTCAAGTTTGCCGGAGGAACACTTTGTGTGCTACCAAACGTCACAACGTAACTGGGTGATTATAAAGGAGCTCTACAGGTGTCTCCAAAGGTAAATGTTGGGTTGGCGTATTTTGAGATTAGGATTTGTCACTGGGCCCTCTCGGTAATGCACATCACATAAGCCTTGCAAGCATTGCAACTAATGAATTAGTTGTGAGATGATGTATTACGAAACGAGTAAAGAGACTTGACGGTAATGAGATTAAACTAGGTATTGAGATACCGATCATCGAATCTCGGGCAAGTAACATACCGATGACAAAGGGAACAACGTATGTTGTTATGCGGTCTGACCGATAAAGATCTTCATAGAATATGTAGGAGCCAATATGAGCATCCAGGTTCCGCTATTGGTTATTGACCGGAGACATGTCTCGATCATGTCTACATTGTTCTCGAACCCGTAGGGTCCGCACGCTTAAGGTTTCGATGACAGTTATATTATGAGTTTATGAGTTTTGATGTACCGAAGTTAGTTCGGAGTCCCGGATGTGATCACGGACATAATGAGGAGTCTCGAAATGGTTGAGACATAAAGATTGATATATTGGACGGCTATATTCGGACACCGGAATTGTTCCGGGTGATTTCGGAGAAAACCGGAGTACCAGAGGGTTACCAGAACCCCCCCGGGAGAAGTAATGGGCCATATGGGCCTTAGTGGAGAAAGAGAAGGGCAGCCAGGGTGGGCCATGCGCCTCCTCCCCCCTGGTCCGAATTGGACTATGAGAGGGGGGGGCAGCGCCCCCCTTTCCTTCTCCCTCCCCACTTCTTTCCCCCTCCTAGTAGAAGTCCTACTCCTACTAGGAGGAGGACTCCTCCTTGGCGCGCCTATAGGGCCGGCCGGCCTCTTCCCCTTGCTCCTTTATATAAGGGGGCAGGGGCACCCCTAGACACACAAGTTGATCTTCGTGATCGTTCTCTTAGCCGTGTGCGGTGCCCCCTTCCACCATAATACTCGATAATATTGTAGCGGTGCTTAGGCGAAGCCCTGCGATGGTAGAACATCAAGATCATCACCACGCCGTCGTGCTGATGGAACTCTTCCCCGACACTTTGCTGGATCGGAGTCCGGGGATCGTCATCGAGCTGAACGTGTGCTAAAACTCGGAGGTGCCGTAGTTTCGGTGCTTGATCGGTTGGGCCGTGAAGACGTACGACTACATCAACCGTGTTGTCATAATGCTTCCGCTGTCGGTCTACAAGGGTATGTAGATCACACTCTCCCCTCTCGTTGCTATGCATCACCATGATCTTGCATGTGCGTAGGAATTATTTTGAAATTACTACGTTCCCCAACAAGAGTCACCCCAGTTTTTAACCCAATACGAATCACAGATAAATAAATTCTAGAGTTATGCTCACAACAGAAATTTATGCGTAGGTGTGCAATGACAAAATTCTGGAGTTATGCTATGCAATCTAGAATGTAGTCTAAGGGGAACTAACTAGCAGCAGCTCATCTAGAACACATGTGAGTACTTCAATGGAAATAGCAACATCAGGAAGAAAAGAAGGAACATTGTCCCACAGTGGCAACAGCAGGTGTTCAATTAGTCAGGGCGCGGCCCGAGCGTAGTGGAGGCGCGGTCGCGGTGCGGTGAGCGCGCCTGGGCGGGGCCAGGGCGCGGCCAGGGGCCGAGGGGAGCACGGCCATGGGGGGCGGCAACCAGGAGCTAGGGCGCGGAGGTGCGATAGTCTATGGCGACGAATCGAAGGGGGGAAAGGGGAACCGGTGCAGCTCACCGAGAGGAAGACGATGGCGAGCTCATGCGGGGCCGGGGTTGACGAGGTGACGCGGGTCGACAGTGAGGCCGCGGTGGCCGGAGGTGGAAGAAGACCTCGATCCGCATGATGCAGAGTCGTCGAGCTCGAACGGGTGGCCGTAGTTGACGTAGAAGAACACTGCAGAGCTCCTGGACTCATTGGTGGGGTGCGGGGACGACGGTGGTCGCAGGGACGATGCTGTGATGGCGACGACCTAGTCGGGTGAAGCAGCGTGATGGGAGGGGAAGTGGGGAGGTGCTAGGGTTTGCACAGGGGTCTGGCTCGGCCTTATCCAACAGGGGAGCCGGAGCGGGGTGTGGAGCGGGCATGGGAGTCGTCGGAGCGGGCGCGGGGGTCGTCGGAGCAGGTGTGGCAAGGGAGGGAAGGGAATCTAGCGAGGGAGAGGGAAGGGGGATCGGGCGAAGGGGTATCCAGCTAGAGGGGGGAATGTTAGTAATGGTGCACCATCTAGGGGTGCACCATAAAAACACTGATAGCAATGGCCCACCATCCTCTGGTGTGCCATTAGTAACTTTTTTTTTGATAGCAATGGCGCACCCTCCTCTGATGCGCCATTAGTAACTTTTTTCCATTATTTTTTGTTGCATCTAATAATTTGTTATTTTATCAAATTTGTTATTTTCATGAGGACTAGAACAGAAGATATCATCAAATTTGTTTTTTTTTGAAAATATCATCAAATTTGTTTTTTTATTTTTAATTGAAAATATCATCAAATTTGTTATTTAAAAATATCATCAATATATTTTTTGGATTTTTAGTTGCATTCATTTGTGAATTGGTAAAACATTTATGAATATGAAAAATATCATCAAATTTGAAGAATATTCATGAATTCAAAAAGTGCCCATGAAATTTAAAAATATTCATGAGTTCAAAAATATTAACAAATTCAATATTCATGAGGACTAGAACAGAAGAAATATCATTTCAAAATGTCTAAATACAATCGAGAAATGAAGACTACGATTTAAATACAATCGATCTTAGCTAGCTATCTTTTCACAATCTTCTTGCCCTTCTTTTTCGCAAATGGAGTTCTTCTGTTGAACGGACATCCTTTAGGTAGGGTGGTCCTGCTTCTTCTTGTGGTGTATGACACTTCATCGTCGTCGTCATGTTCCATCTTCGGGTCGCCGTACTTGTCGAAGTCTTGCTCATTGGCGACTCCATCCATTCCGATGATCTTCCTTTTGCCTCTCCTCACGACAACACGACTGGGCTTTGACGGGTCGGTAATGAAGAAGCATTGGTCCACTTGGGAAGCCAGTACCCATGGCTCATTTTTCACGGTGACGTTTGCGCCCCCGGTCTTGGATTTGGCTTTGGGTATAACCATGGTGGTGAAATACCGGTCTTCTTTTATGACGCTCTTAAGCCATCTGACACGGAACATCGGGACCTTCTCTTCAGCGTAGCTCAGCTCCCAGATCTCCTCGATCCTTCCGCAGTATCTGTCCTTGTCGTTACCGGTGTAGGATTCCATCGTTACCCCGTAGTTTTGATAACCATCGCTCTTCATGTCCTTGTCCTTGGTGTATAATGTGTAGCCGTTGATATCGTACGCCTCATAGGTCATCAGGTTGTGCTCGGTGCCCTGTGGCAAGGCGAATATGAGTTTTTCTTCCGCGGAAGAATCCTCATGTAAAGGGTACGACAAAAGCTTCTCCTTGAACCAACGCGTGAAACATGAGTTGTGCTCTTTGATTATATCTCCGTCCGTCCTCTGTTGGCCTCGGTCATTGTACGTCTTCTCAATAAAGGTTTTGTGCTCTACCACCCAAGGATCGACCACGTCTATGTGTTGTAGCGCGACTGGGTTTGCTCTTTCAAAGTAGGTGAGTCAACCCTCGAAGTCGACATGCATTTCGCGGCGACCCTCGCGGTGACCCCATCCAGCGAGCCTGCCGAGGTGCCTGTTGACGGGCAAACCAACGGGGTTCTTGATGCCTAGATAATTCATGCAGTAGGAGATGCACTCTTCGGTTAGAAAGCCCCCTGGCTATGCTTCCCTCTGGACGTGACATGTTGCGAACATATCCTTTGATGACACCATTCATCCTTTCGAACAGCATCATGCTGTGCAAGAACGTCGACCCGAGTTGGATGATATCCTCCACGATATGGACCAGCAGATGCACCATAACATCGAAGAATGCGGGCGGGAAGTAAATCTCAAGCTCGCGTAGTATCACCATGATCTCTTCCTATAGCCTTCTAAGTTGCCTCACGCCAACCGACTTCCGAGAGACGACGTCAAAAAAGTTGCATAGGCCAAATGGTGTTTCACGGACGTGCGCGTGCATGATCCCACGGATGGCAACTTGAAGTATCTGCGTCATCAGCACGTGACAGTCGTGAGACTTCATCCCGCTGAACTTCTACTTCGCTGAGTCTAGGTATCTGCTTATCTTCCCCGCGTAACCGTAAGGAAGTTTTACTCCTACGAGGCAGGTGAAAAACTATTCGATCTCCTCCTGACTTAGAGTGAAGCACACGGGTGGGTAGTCATTTCTGGTCTTCTTGGACTTTTTGCCTTTGCGACGACTTTCCGTGTCCTGCTTCGCCTCATCATCATCATCATCATCATTGAGGGAGTCCTGGATTAGGGGGTCTCCGGAAAGCCGGACTATATCCTTTGGCCGGACTGTTGGACTATGATGATACGAGATTGAAGACTTCGTCCCGTGTCCGGATGGGACTCTACTTGGCATGGAAGGCAAGCTAGGCAATACAGATCTGATATGCATATCTCCTCCTTTGTAACCGACCTTGTGTAACGCTAGCCCCCTCTGGTGTCTATATAAACCAGAGGGTTTTAGTCTGTAGGACAACATACAATCATACCATAGGCTAGCTTCTAGGGTTTAGCCTCTCTGATCTCGTGGTAGATCAACTCTTGTACTACTCGTATTATCAAGAATAATCAAGCAGGACGTAGGGTTTTACCTCCATCAAGAGGGCCCGAACCTGGGTAAAACATCGTGTCCCCTGCCTCCTATTACCATCTGCCTTAGATGCACAGTTCGGGACCCCCTACCCGAGATCCGCCGATTTTGACACCGACATTGGTGCTTTCATTGAGAGTTCCTCTGTGTCGTCATCATTAGGCTTGATGGCTCCTTCGATCATCGATAGCGATGCAGTCCAGGGTGAGACTTTTCTCCCCGGACAGATCTTTGTATTCGGCGGCTCCGCACTGCGGGCCAACTCGCTTGGCCATCTGGAGCAGATCGAGAGCTACGCCCCTGGCTATCAGGCCAGATTTGGAAACATAAACTACACAGCCGACATCCACGGATACTTGATCTTCGATGGATTCGAGCCCTTGCCGAGTGCGCCGCACGGTCACGATGAGCATGATTTAGCTCTACCATCGGACAATGTTTGGGAGATCACACCGGCGACCGCTCCGACCCTCAATTCGGAGCCAATTGCACCATCCAGGGACGGGTGGATAGACCCCGCCACGGAGGCCGCATTTTCATCGGCGATTGAGCCGAGTATCGACCTTACCCTTCACGAGAGCCATGACGCCAAACTCCCGGATTCTTCCTCGGCCATGGACTCCGAACCGCCTGCGCCCGTGCCTATCGGATCCGGCTGGGCGCCGATCATGGAGTTCACCTCCGCGGATATCTTTCAGCACTCTCCCTTCAGTGACATACTGAGCTCATTAAGGTCTCTCTCCCTGTGAGGAGAGTCCTGGCCGAACTATGTTCGGCAGGATTGGGATGCGGATGACGAAGAAATTCGCTGCCCACCCAACACCCACTTAGTAGCCACTATCGATGATTTGACCGACATGCTCGACTTCGACTCCAAAGACATCGAGGTATGGATGATGATGCAGGAGACGAACATGAACCACTGCCCACAGGGCACTGGACGCCCATTTCATCATATGATGTATACATGGTGGACACACCCAAAGAAAACAACGACGAGGAACAGAAGGATGCAACGAAGGGTTGTTCCCTCAAGAAGCAGTCAAAGCGGCGGCGTAAGCGCCGCTCCAAATCCCGCCTTGGCAGAAATAGCGATCAAATAGACCCAGCGATAGAGCAGGGTGAACCATCGCCCGACCACGGCAACACGAAGAATCAAACCGAACAACCCGACTCCGTCGACAATAACAGTCCGAACGACATCACACCGGACAGGCACCCGGAGCAACAGAATGCTCATCAAAGGCTTGTTGCCACTGCGAGGAGTCTGAAAAAGCAGAAGCAAATGCTCAGGGCTACACAAGACACACTCAGAATCAGATGGAGTGAAGTACTCAACACTGCAATGAAGTACGGCGGTAATCGCCACACCAAGAGCTACCCGAAGCGAAAGTTGCTACCTGAATTCGATGAGGAGGCCTTAGATCCCCCGCAACCAAAAAACAAAACGGCCATCCGGTTGGATAGACGACCTCGTGGCCAACATAGAGCGGCAAACGATGCTGCACATAAGCCAGTACGCGGTCCACGTGAGGGCTCGCATCAAAAGGACGGCACAACCAGATCCATCTACGGGCCACGCAAGCGCGCTCCAGCATGCAATGCAACACAACAAACATCCCAACACCATGGTACACCCAAATACAGGGGCGCCGCACACCCCCTATGTTTCACCGATGAGGTGCTGGACCATGAATTTCCAGAGGGATTCAAACCCGTAAACATAGAGGCGTACAACGGAATGATAGACCCTGGGGTCTCGATTGAGGACTACATCCTCCATATCCATATGGCTCGAGGAGACGATCTCCACTCCATCAAGTACTAACCCCTCAAGCTCAAAGGGCCAGCTTGGCACTGGCTTAAAAGCCTCCCCGAAAACTCCATTGGAAGTTAGGAAGAGCTCGAAGACGCTTTTCGGGGAAATTTTCTAGGGACCTATGTCCGACCACCGGATGTAGACGATTTGAGTCATATAACTCAACAACCCAGCGAGTCAGCCCGAAAGCTTTGGAACAGGTTTCTCACTAGAAAGAACCAAATAGTCAACTGCTCGGACGCTGAAGCCTTAGCAGTTTTTAAGCACAGCGTTCGAGACGAATGGCTTGCCAGACACCTCGGCCAAGAAAAGCCGAGAACAATGGCAGCATTAACAAGCCTCATGACCCGCTTTTGCGTGGGCGAGGACAGCTGGTTAGCCCAATGTAGCACCAGCGACCCAAGTACATCCGAAGTCAGGGACAGAAACAGGAAGCCACGATGCAGCAAAAACAAGCGCCGGAATAAAGAAGATAGCCCGAAGAGCATGGCGGTAAACGCTGGATTCAGAAGCTCTCGGCTAGGTTAGCAAAAGTTGCCCTCCAAAGGCAACAGAGACGAACTGTCCAGCCTAAACAAGATTCTAGATAAAATATGTCAGATCCACAGCACCCCCGATAAACCTGCAAATCATACCCATAGAGAATGTTGGGTCTTCAAGCAGTCCGGCAAGCTCAACACCGAACACAAGGGGCAGGATACACCAAGCGAAGACGAGGACGAGCCTCGCAAGCAAAGCAGTGGGGAACAGAAGAAATTCCCACCAAAAGTCAAAACAGTCAACGTGTTACACGTGATAAAGGGGGAAACAAAGAGGCACTACTGAAGACACATGCCCCAGGGCCTATCACCACGGAGTTCTACCACTGGTCGTCCCAACCAATCACCTTTGACCATCGGAATTACTCGGCAAGTATCCGGCATGCAGGATGGGCTGCCTTGGTGTTAGACCCGATAATTGACGGATACCACTTCACACAAGTCCTGATGGACGGCGGCAGTAGTTTAAACCTGATATATCAGGACGCAGTCCGCAAAATGGGGATAGACCCAACAAGAATCAGCCATAGCAATACTACCTTTAAAGGAGTAACGCCAGGCCCAGAAGCCCATTGCACGGGCTCCCTGCTACTAGAGGTTATATTCGGCTTTCCCGATAACTTCCGCAGTGAAAAGTTAACCTTCCACGTCGCTCCGTTCCAAAGTGGCTATCAAGCACTACTCGGACGCGAAGCTTTCGCTCGCTTTAACGCAATACCGCATTACGCTTCTCTCATGCTTAAGATGCCCGATCCACGCGGCATCATTACAGTAAATGGAAATATTGAGCGCTCCTTGCGCGCGGAAGACCGTGCGGCTGCCTTGGCAGCCGCACACTAAGCGGCCACACCAACTAAAGCATCGGACAGGTCGTTAAGACCACACACGCGGTTAGACGAGTCCGGCGCAGCTATATGTAATTGATACAGGTTTGATGGCTATACCCCTATTACAATACAAGGGGCTCAACGCGCGCAAACAAGTGGCAATTAGGCTCAACTTTACTCATCTTGAAGTGTACATGGTTTCTTTAGTATAACCTACCTTTTTGCACGATACTTTTCAAATAAGTTCCTCTCTTTTACAGATGACCATCGTGCTACACCCGTCCAAGATACGGCACAACGGAGACACAGGCGCAGACATGCAGCAGGGACCCGTTCCAAGGATTCTTTTTAGATTAAGACCCTGCGTAAACCTTTTTACTGTCTCTTGTTGATACACATCCCCCGGATTCTTAGTACAGTCGAGAAGGATGCTGACGTATTGGCATGTGGCCACGTCAGAATATTGCACGTACCTGGACACCAGGGGCTTATTACAAAGGGCACTGCTTAAGCCCGGTTTACACCATAAAGACCGAATACCTTAGGGAGTGTTCGGTGTCGCGAGTTTGGCCTTATTTGCATCAGCTCTGAATCATGTCTTTGGTCAAATGTTGGGTTTGCCCGGCTCCTGTGTTTTGCTGCCTTACGTTCCGCTCTATTGGCTAAGGTAGCACCAGGAGAACTACTATGATTGTGCCCTGGTTCATCCGGACGAGCACCTCAGTAGAGAAAGCCGAAAACTAACTGTCATGATATAGCGTGAGACTGGTCAACCACTCGATGACCTAGCGGAATCTTCGGGATTCCTCCGCCTTAACGAAGGGCCGTTTCCCGGCCAGGCATGTACGCACCCCGAATTTGGATGAGTGCGGAGCCACCAGGGGCTATATAGTAGCCCCACTGTCAAACTCCTCTGGCTAAGTGAAAGTGTTAAAGCATTATAGTACGATTGCCTTGGCCCTCTTAATCGACCAAGACGTTGGATCAAGTGTGAACATGCGTCTTCTGTGAACACCGCCGCATTATATGCATGGGGGCTGAAGCCGACGACTGCCATCTTTCAAGTTATATACATATATACATAAACGGCCGCACCTGAGGCATCATAGTACTTTCGGACAAAAGTATAAATACAGCCTTGATAAACTCAATAAAACATTGTTTTTACAATGGGAATACATGTCACTCAAACATAATATTCTTCGAGCACTGAGCCTCTATCGAACGAGCGCCTTCAAAAACTTCTTCAAAGTAGTGCTCGGCAGCCACCCGGCCTATGGCCGAACCCTGTCCCGCAACAGTGGTGGCATCCATCTCCGCCCAGTATGTTTTGACACGGGCAAGGGCCATTTGCAAGCCTTCTATGCACACCGACCTCTTTACAGCATCGATGTACGGCACAACACCAAGGAATTGTTTCACTAAGCCAAAGTAGCTATTCGGCCTTGGCCCTCTCGGCCACAGATGATCCACAACGGACCTCATGGCAAGTCCGGATAATCTATGGAGCTCGGCCCACTCGGCCATTTGCTCAGTCAACAGCAGCGGACGAGTTGGAGCATGAAACTGTGACCAAAAGAGTTTTTCCACTTCGTGATCTTTCCGATCCTTGAAGTACTCGGCCGCATCAGCAGCACTTGCAGCCAAATCCACGTAGGCGTCCGCAGAACTCCATAGCCGGTCTAAAGGTGCATACTTAGAATCCCCGAACTTCGTCCGCAACAATAAGGTCTTCCTGGATACAATATCCGCAGCTTGATGCAGCTCCTCCTTCGTCGCTCTAATTTGGGAGCGGGCTTCCTTGGCGGCCACTTGGGCCTTTTCCAGGTCCGTCGCCTTCGCCCGGTTTTCTTCTTCAAGAAGTTGGTAACGGTCAGCAGCACCTTTTAACTCTACATCCATCTTGGCTATTTTTTCCTTGCTCTCGCAATGCATGGCCTGTTCGGCCCTTAACTCCCCGGCTGCCTTTAAAGTGGCCGCATTGCTACTCCTGGCTTGCTCCTTGGCTCGGGCAAGCTCCACCCGAAGGGTCTCCACGGTGGCAGCTCCATCTGCAGTCACAACATATTAAAGATACTGGCATCATGTCGCTCTCATTATGTGACAATCACCAGAAAAATCACCTACCCTGTGCCTCGTCAAGCCGCTTGTTGACAAGCACAATGTCGGCATCTGCCGCATCTAGCTGCCGCTTTAGTTCGGCAAACCCATCAGTCCGGCTAGCCACCGGAGCTTCAACCACCTGCGCATACAGGCGGTCTGGTTATTACCTGCGACTACGATCCTCTGTTTGCCCCGTTCTCGACGACAACCAGAGTCTCAGGGGCTACTATCTGCATGGGCATACCTAACGTATGTGGTACTATTAAAGGCATACATTATTTTACATATCTCAAAGCCTTTCAGCAGACTCATAAAAGCTTCATGCAAACTGCTTTCGGCGGATGAAGTCCTTTCAATTACCGTACCCATTAGTGTACGATGCGCTTCCGAGACGACAGCTTTCCCCAGAATATCGTTCAGCGCGTCCGACCGTACACAGTACGGACCCTTGCTGTCGCTCTCCTCAGGAGCCGGATACTGGGGATGCCGGGTAGCCAAAGGGTTATCCTTTGGCGATATTGGATCCGGAGATACCCTTCGCGACGACACTTCAAGGTCGCCCGCTTCTTGAGCTGGGGAGTCCGGGGGAGGCGTTTCGCTCTCCATCATCTCCAGAAGATCCCTCGAAGATGAACTCCGTCGAGAAGGGCTGCGATCCGGACTACAATTTACAAGCATCGGTTATTGTCTCCGGAAGTAAGGTAGGATATCTTCACTATTAAGTACTTTTTGATTACTTACAGCTCGGTAGAGGGCTGATCCCCGCGCGGACATTGTGCGGCAAGAATACCCTCCAACGCAGGACACTCTGGCGGAGATTTCTTCTCCCGTTTGGAAACCTTAGTTTCCAGATCTTCAGAGGTAGTCCTCTTCCTTCCCCGGGGAGAGAGAATGTCAGATTCTTCACCTTGGTTATCCTCCCTCGGAGAGGCGCTCATTCCCTCGATTGGAATAGGTAGCGATGGAGGCCCTCTTTCGCCCTCTTTATTCACCCCTTCATCTTCCTTTGAGGGCACTAGACAAGGTGCTGGCTCGAGCATCTTTTCCAGCACCGGATTGTCCAAGCCTTCAGGAAGGGGGGCCGAACACCGGATCATGTTTGCCTTTGTTATCCAGTCCCGGTCAAAGAGCGATTCTTTAGAATGATGTCATGATAAATAAAAGGACAGTGTGTTCGGCCATGGGATTACTTACTTGGGCAGCGGGGCGGTTGCAGCTCAGGCCCATGTCCGCGGTAGTGTCCGGACACTCTATTTGGGGTACGAAGAACGATTTGTACATCTCCTCGTGCGTCATGCCGAGGAAATTCTGAATAGTGTGCGGTCCTTCCGGGTTGAATTCCCACATGCGGAGGGGCCGGTGTTTGCAAGGCTGGACTCGACGAACCAGCATAACTTGCATTACCATAACCAGACTGAAATCTCCCTCGAAGAGATCTCGGATATGGCTCTGCAGTATTGGCACGTCCTTACTAGGAAAAGGGCTATAGATAGGATTGACACTAATGGCGCACCAGGGAAGTAGTGCGCCACTACTATATACTAATGGTGCACCAGTTGGTGATGCGCCATTAGTGTGGAAGACACTAATGGCGCACCAGAAAACAGGTGCGCCACTAGTGATAAATTTTTATTATTATTATTTTTACATACATACTAATGGCGCATCCTATGTCTGGTGCGCCATTACTAGTTCTAACTAGTAATGGCGCACCAGACAAGGAGTGCCCCAGTACTGAATTTTTTTTATTCTTTTTTTTGCAAAACTACTAATGGCGCACCGCTTCACTGTGCGCCATTAGTAGTTTAAACTACTAATGGCGCACCCTGTAAAAGTGCGCCATTAGTATATATTTTGATGTCATGAATATTTTTAAATATCATGGGCACTTTTTGATATCATGAATATTTTTAAATTTCATGGGCACTTTTTGAATTCATGAATATTTTTTCAAATTTGATGATATTTTTTCATATTCAATATGATAAAATATTGAATATTCATGAGGACACTCGATCTCGATCCCCCTCCATCTCGATCTCGATCCCACCCGCGCCTCCTCTCCCCTCTTCATTTTTTAAAAAATAATAATAATAAAGTGTAGACTACAATTGTTGTTAAACAACAATTATTACTGTTTTTATAAAAAATATTACTGTTTCATATTCATATTCATTTTCTAAAAAATTATTACATGCAACAAAAAAAATTACTTATGGCGCACCTTTGGCTGGTGCGCCATTAGTAAGATTTCCCCTAGCTAATTCCCTCCCTCTCGCCAGATCCCCTTCATCCCTCTCCCTCGCCCCCCTAGCTAATTCCCCCCGCTGCCCTGACCCACGCCGCCGCCGCCGACCCCCCGCACCCTCCGCCGCTCCACCGTCGCCGCCGACCCCCCGCACCCTCCCCCGCTCCACTGCCGCCGCCGACCCCCTGCACCCTCCCCCGGCCCGCTCCACCGCGGCCGCCGACACCCCGCACCCTCCCCCGCTTTTTGATAATATTTTCAAATAACAAATTTGATGATATTTTCAAATAACAAATTTGATGATATTTTCAATTAAAAATAAAAAACAAATTTGATGATATTTGATGATATATTTTGTTCTAGTCCTCATGAAAATAACAAATTTGATAAAAAAACAAATTATTAGATGCAAAAAGAAATAATGAAAAAAAGAAGTTACTAATGGCGCACCAGAGGAGGGTGCGCCATTGCTATCAGAAAAAAAAGTTACTAATGGCGCACCAGAGAATGGTGCGCTATTGCTATGAGTGTTTTTATGGCGCACCCCTCGACGGTGCGCCATTACTAACATCCCCCCCTCTATAGTTGGATACCCGGCCCTTCGCCTGATACCTCCTTCCCTCTCCCTCGCCAGATCCCCTTCCATCCCTCGCCACACCCGCTCCGGCTCCCCCGCGCCCCCCGACCCACGAAGCACGTGGCCGCCAGCCTCCCCACGACCAACCGAGGCGCCCAGGAGGACCGCCGTCGTCTTCCTCTTCGACTACGAGGACCCAGACGAGCTCGGACGCCCTCGAGCCACCCCTTCGACGCCGTCGCCGACCCCGACCCCTCCGGCGACTGGCCACGCCCGCCCAGGTACCTCTCCTCCTTCCTCCCTCTCCACCCTTCCTCCCCATGCCCTCCCTCCCTAGTTCTTCTTGCTATATGGATCAGAACATATGGAGCATTACTATTGCTATATGGAGCATTACTATTGTTCTTCTCTGAACCATTACCATTCCCTCCCTCCCTAGTTCTTCCTCCCCATTAATTTGCAGGATCAGAACAAGTTTGTAACATGATGCTCTACAATGTTGATTAGGTGCATTACTATTGCTATATGGAGCAACAATTTACTATTGCTATATGCTCTAGTTTGTATCAATGTGATTGTAGTTTTTCTTGTCATCAAGTTTAGTTGATGTTTATTTAAATATAGCTTATATGATCAGCCACTCTATGTATGATTGTGGCTTGAAGGTTCTGGAAGAACGTTTTTCCTTCAAATTCTATCTGGTGGCATTGTCCTAGACTCCCTAGTTTTGTTGTTAATTGTGCTTCTATTAAAAGAATTGGGAGTTACTCACTGTACTAGAACTCTGTAGGTTGAATTTTGGTTAAATAATACTGACGTTATGAGAATGTAAGCACCTATTATTGCTACCGATATCATTGGCTCATTGCTGCCTTTGTGCAATGCAGAACTGTTAAGAGTGATTTGGAGGATTCAAGATTCTGTGAAGCTCTTTTGACATTTAAAACTCAGAACTGAAGGTACTTAATAAACTCAAAAGCATTGATGATAACTCTTGTTGCCTAGAAATAGAGGTAGTTTACATATTGCATTGCTCGTGTTTGTTTATGTTCAGAGTTTAAGCATGTGTAGTGTAGTGTAGTGTAGTGAGCTTGTTCTAGTGTAGTGAGGTCTGAACCATTGCACAATGTAGAGTAGTGTAGTGAGCTCTGAACCATGTTTAGTGTTGAGTACTTCAAGTTTACTGAACCTATTCATTTTTGTGGACTTAGTGAACATGATAAGACAAGCCAGATGCTCTATTTTTAATTAACAGTAATCCATGATCAGCAACAGTTTCTTTCACTAATTTTCAGTTAATAGCAATCCATGATTTTTTTTAGCTAAAACTATTCATGATTTTTTGTTGGGTGACCTATTAGATCTGGAATGGAAGCTCACATAAGTTGAGCTGATTTTTGTCCATATGAAAGCAGAGGACCATATGGTCTGTGGCCTTTTCATCCATATGAAAGTAGAGGCACATTGTGGTGCTAGTTTGCTGGGTTTTGTCTCCGACCATCGTGTCGTGATGATTTTGCAGGTACCCCGAGAGGCCCTTGAGTTTGCCGGAATGTCGATTAACTTCCGTTCCAGAAAATTCGGGTACTCCATATGTCTTATTTTCAGCAAAGGTCATGCTGAAATTTTCCGTGAATTTTAGCATGACTTTGCTAAAAATCGGACATATGGGGTACTTGCTACTAATGCATGGGCCGGGGTATCTTAGTACTTAATTAAGTAGGATCAACTGCCCCACCATTCTTGCTGCATTAAACCATAGGTGGCAATAGAGCCAAGTGATTAGGCCCAACTTAGAATTCTCGTTAGCATCGATAAACCCTAGATGATAAACCCAACATAGGTGGCAATAGAGCCAAGTGATTAGTGCCAAGTGATTAGGCCCAACCTAGGGTGCCTCGGTGTCGATGAGAACCTAAATGATGTACGCTTAGGCTTTTAGGGTGCCTCGGCGTCGACAAAACCTAAATGATGAAATCTTAGGCTTTTAGGGTGCCTCGGTGTCGACAAACCCTAAATGATGTAGTTTTGAATTATGAACGTAGGATATGTCGTCATCATCATCGGACGACGAAAGTCTCCTGGCGGACTGCGACTGGTGCCACGACGATCGAGGTCTGTGCGACATGCCTCACCTGGACGATGATCGGCGCTTCAGCATTAAGCTCGAGGAGACCTTCGAAGTTGAAACGGTACACAACGACGACAAGTGTTATTTTCATAATTAAGCATGACTTCAACTATTTCAACGTGTAATTTTCATCTTTTACAATTCGAGTATAGCTTATCCCATGCCATGCAAGATGCTATGTCTTGGAGAGGATGGATTTTGAAGAACATGAAATTTCTGAAACAAAGAAAATTCACCTAAGGACTCATCAGGATGTGGACTTTGAAGTAAATCTATATAATTCTGAGAGCGTAACCCATTTTGGTTGCAAAAATTGGGAAGCATTTTGCAAGATGTATGGTTTTGATGAGGGTATGCTTATCACCATGGATCTTGGTAATCCTGACATCAACCAAGACAATATGGACATTTGGGTCCTTGTTGATACGCCTCTAGTTCTACCGCTATGTGAGTTTCTCAAACATAGTTATTAGCTAATTTATATTGTTTATTTCAAAATAGTTGACAGCTTATTTCTATTGATAGCTTATTTTTATTGTTCAAAGAATGTGCGGGAGATGGTAGACAAAACCCACTACACCGATGGCTCCGAATTAACAACTTACAAGGAGAAAAATCATTTGGTCGGATTTTGTACTGACATTGAGAATTACAATATCTACAATCAAACTCCTCAACATTATGGTAAATACGTGCCACTAGTGCATGTCTTCAACTACGGTAACTACCATGGAGATACCCTGGTAAGATTTTTACTATTACGACATCCGTGCATCTTTTGCATACTTCTAAAACTAGTACATCATTGCTAACTATGAAGTTATTACTATGTTTTTCAACAGATAATCCCAGAGAATTGTGTGCCTCATATGATGTATGTGAAAGGTAGTGTTAATGTTTTGAACAGAGAGCCAGGTCGTCCTATGAATCTCAACTGTCCATACGATATTTCTAAAAGAAGTGGAGACATGGAAATAAAAGGATGGAAAAAATGTATGGACAGTCGTAAGGAGCTTCTTGGAAGCAAAAGGAAGTGAAGCGCAAGAATTGGAGACAGGATGTTCTCCATTCTCCATAATGGAGAGTCAGGGTCTATATTGTTTTATGCTATTTTAGCTTAAATAGGGTATTTAGGTCCTGCCTAATACTGATGATCATGTGCTAAGAACAATTAAGTAGGGTTGGTTCGAAGACTATCAAGATGATGATCGTATGACTTGTTATGAATAACGAGTAGAAGTTGTATGATGATGATTAGTAGGACTTGTTAGGATTAGTATTACTTCCGACAAACTCGATACTCGTGGTCTTGAGACTTGTAATGTTTTATCTTTGTTCGGTCTTTTGAATTCGGAGACTAATATGATGAATTGTATTCGGAGACTAATTTCTATTGTATTCGATGAATCTGATGTTGCTGTGTGCTGCTGTCTATATTCTGTCCAATAATATATTTTGTAACCTGTGCAAAAATCAGAAAAGCAAAAAAAATAAAACCTAATATTCATACTAATGGCGCACCACACAAGACACTAATGGCGCACTGTGATCATCACACTAATGGCGCATTAACTGCTGGTGCGCCATTAGAATGCCAAAGCACATGGGTACATATGGCCCCCTGGGAGGCAATCTAATGGCGCACTGCAGGCTATACTAATGGCGCACTACGTGGTGCGCCATTAGAACACTAGATACTAATGGCGCACCGGTGGTGCGCCATTTGAATTTAATTCTAATGGCGTGATGCCAGTGGCGCACCGGTAGTGCGCCATTAGAAGGCAAATTCGGTGCGCCACTAGCATGCCTTTTCCTAGTAGTGAATTGGCTGGACCCTAGCTCAGCCCCCTGCTGATCCATGACATCAGTTGTGGTGGAGGGCCCGAGCGAAAGGTGGGGGCAGCTACCCAATTGGCACTTCAGGGAACTGTAACGTAAAACCACTCCCATTGCCACAATCTGGACACCTCTGTAAAGGAACCCTTTGGCCACGGAGCGTCAGCAATTTTGCTTATTAGAGCACCTCCGCACGCTGCGTACTGCCCCTCGACCATCTTCGGCTTCACATCGAAGGTCTTGAGCCATAGGCCGAAGTAAGGGGTAATGCGGAGGAAGGCCTCACAAACGACAATAAATGACGAGATGTGAAGAAGGGAATCCAGGGCCAGATCGTGAAAATCCAGCCCGTAATAGAACATAAGACCCCTAACAAAGGGATCCAGAGCGAGGCCTAGTCCTCGGAGGAAGTGGGAGACGAACACAACGCTCTCGTTGGGTTCGGGAGTAGGGGCGACCTGCCCTCGGGCGGGAAGCCTATGCAAAATTTCGGCGGTCAGATATCTGGCCTCCCTCAACTTCTTGATGTCCTCCTCCGTGACGGAGGAAGGCATCCACCGGCCTTGGAGGCTGGATCCAGACATGATTGAAGGTCCGAAGCACCTGACCTGGGCTTTGGGTGTTAGAACTCGAGGTGGGGGAAGGATTCGATTGAGCACGGGAGGAAAAAAAGAAAAAGCCTTGTCCCTTTATAAAGGGGATGAATATCAGGCGTCCTCCTCGTGGTCGTTCGAGACTTACCTAAGATTTGGGAGTCATACCAACATGCACGGTTGGGTTACCCACGTTTTTATTGATGAGAATCCCGTGATAAGGGGAACATGATCTCTGCTTTAATAAGACGTGTCAAGAAACCGCCTCGCGTTATGTGTGGGGCTGGTTAAAGAAAAAACAGTTCAAATAATTACCGGGCCGTGGTGTGATGTCATGCTGCCAAAACGTATCAGCAGATTAGATTTGTGGAAATATTATTTTCTCTACGGTGGTATGTGGAGCTTATTTTGCAGGGTCGGACACTATCCTTGTATTCAAACTCTTCCATGGTGTATTCGGAGGAGGAACCCGCCTTGCAATGCCGAAGACAACACTGCGCGCCGGACTCATCATCATCGAAGCCTCGTTCAGGGGCTACTAAGGGAGTCCTGGATTAGGGGGTCTCCGGACAGCCGGACGAAGGAGGAGTTGCATCATAGTCCAACAGTCCTTTGACCGAACTGTTGGACTATGAAGATACGAGATTGAAGACTTCGTCCCGTGTCCGGATGGGACTCTACTTGGCGTGGAAGGCAAGCTAGGCAATACGGATATGCATATCTCCTCCTTTGTTACCGACCTTGTGTCACCCTAGCCCCCTCCGGTGTCTATATAAACCGGAGGGTCCGCCCAGCGGTATGACAAGGGCATATCTCGGATCAAGGAAAACATCGCTAGCGGAGTTTCTAAATGTTTTTCCATGGATGAGCGAGGTGTTGTCTTCTTCGAGAACTGCTTGGTGGTTCCCAAGAAACAACATCTACGTCAGTTGATTCTTAAGGAAGCTCATGAGTCCCCTCTCACCATTCATCCACTACAGGAATCTAGTACTTTGTCGTCTGCCATGGCGGACGGCTGACGGCAAAGCACTTTGCCGTCCGCGGCGGACGGCAAACAATGACGGCAAAGATAGGGTCGGCAAACAGGTCCTTTGCCGTCTGCTTTTTATGGCGGACGGCAAAGAGCCCTTTGCCTACAGCGGCGGACGGCAAAGAGGGGGGACGGCAAAATGTTGCATGTCCGCCAGCGTTACTCCGTTAGGAGGCTAACGGCGGCCTTTGCCGTCCACCAGCGGACGGCAAATTTGAGCACCTCTTTGCTGTCCGCCAGATGACGTCAGCAATACGTCAGCGCCCGCTTTTTTGCCGTCCGCCCAGCGGACGGCAAAGGCAAAGTCTTTGCCATCAGCTTAGCTTTGTCGTCCGCCACAGTAGGCAAATTGGCCAAATGGTCCATCCCCCAGGAAGCACAGGTGGGCGCCACGTGCCCCCTTTACCGTCTGCCACCGACGGCAAAGGGGTCTTTGCCGTCTGCCGCGGACGGCAAAGAGCCTGCACTGCCTGTTTTTTGTTTTGTTTTTCTTATATCCAACAATTATCACAACAAATATATCACAGCACATATATATCCATCACATAAATATCAGGAACATATATATCCAACATAATAAATATCCAGCACATATATATCCATCCATACATACATAGTAGGTTGCACATAGTTCCATCGATCCATACATATTACAATATGCAAAGTTTCATCATAGCAAGCGAGCAGAATACAAGAAGTGCATCAAAGGAAAAACAGGAAAAAGCAAGCAATCCATCATAGGAAGCTGGCTTCCGTGAAGTGAATGAAACCTGCAAAATGACAAATAAGAAAGTTAGAAAAAGAAGACTAGAAGAAGAATTAGACTAGAAGAAAAAGAATAGAAGAAGAAGACTAGAAGAAGAAGTATATGCCATTTATTAGCTAACTTAGGTGAAATGTATCGTTTATGAGCTAACCTAGGTGAAATGGGTAGTTTATGAGCTATCCTAGGTGAAATGGATCATTTTGGAGCTAAGTTAGGTGAAATGGGTCGTTTATAAGCTAACCTAGGTGAAATGGGTCGTTTATGAGCAAACCTAGGTGAAATGGGTCGTTTATGAGCAAACCTAGGTGAAATGGGTTGTTTATGAGCTAACCTAGGTGAAATGGGTCGTTTATGAGCAAACCTAGGTGAAATGGGTAGTTTATGAGCTAACCTAGGTGAAATGGATCGTTTATGAGCTAACCTAGGTGAAATGGGTTGTTTATGAGCTAACCTAGGTGAAATAGGTCGTTTATGAGCTAACGTAGGTGAAATAGGTTGTTTATGAGCTAACGTAGGTGAAATGGGTCGTTTATGAGCTAACCTAGGTGGTATGGGTCATTTATGGGCTAACCTAGGTGAAATGGGTCGTTTATGAGCTAACCTAGGTGAAATAGGTTGTTTATGAGCTAACCTAGGTGAAATGGATCATTTATGAGCTAACCTAGGTCAAATGAGTCGTTTATGAGGTAACCTAGGTGAAATGGGTCGTTTATGAGCTAACCTAGGTGAAATTGATCATTTTGGAGCTAACTTAGTTGAAATGGGTCATTTATGAGCTAACTAAGGTGAAATGCCATGTTTTTGAGCTAACTAAGGTAAAATGGATCGTTTTTAGCTAACTTAGGTGAAATGGGTCATTTTGGAGCTAACCTAGGTGAAATTGGTCATTTTGGAGCTAACCTAGGTGAAATGGGTCATTTTAAAGCTAACGTAGGTAAAATGGATCATTTAGGAGCTAATCTACGTAAAATGGGTCATTTTAGAGCTAACTTGGATAAATTGGATCACTTGTAAGCTAACTAAGGTAAAATGAGTCATTTTAGAGCTAACTTAGGTAGAATGGATGGTTTATGAGGTCAGTGAGCTTATTAAGTCATTTTGGAGGAAAAGAAGCTAACTCTAGGTCATTATGGTAAGCATATTGGAGGAAATAAAGCTAAGTCTAGGTCTTTATGCATTTGTTAAGAAAAACACTAGAGAAACTTACCGTAATCACGGAGGTGTAGGAGCGGGCTGGCTCGTGCCGGTAGCTGGAGAAGGATTGTGCGATGCGTTTCTGGAGTTAAGCTGCACCAAAGATCATTTCCAATGTCTCGTTAGCATTATGACACTCAAATGTTAAGACTAGCAAGTAATGTCCATTCAAATTAAACTCACCGTGCTCCCAGGAGCAATCACTGGCATCGGCGGAGCGGTCTGACCGGACTTCTCGCACACAGACTGCACATTTGGTTTTCACAACAGAGTCATACTAGTTAGTAATGAGACTCAAATGTTAAGACTAGCAAGTAATCTGCAGAAGAAACTTACCACAAGGAGCTCGTACATGGCCCTTGCCTGCATGTCATTCCGTGCCCTCTCCTCCACCAACATCTTTGTCGTCCTCTCCTCCAACTCCCGCTGCCTCTCCGCCGCCTCCGCCAGAAGTTTCTCCGTTCTATCTCTCTCACTCTGTATAGCAGCCTGCAACACCACTCACATGACCATTTGTAATCATTGATGGAAGCGCACACAATGTAATGGAGAAAGATAGCTGAGTACGTATAACTAACCTTGAAGGCGAGTTGGACTGGCCGTTCACGAGGCCTTATCTCAGGAGCGGAGCTCGACTGGCGCGCCTTGATCTCCGGGAGAGTTCTAGGACAACGGATAAGTCCATCTCCCATGGCTATGGAGCCATGGGACCTCCCGCCACCAGATATCATCAGCAGCTATGTATCAATGGGACCCTGGCTCGGGTTAAAGTCCTCCCCTTTCCTCGCCTTCCCCTGATCTCTATATTGCACGAGCTTGTCGTGGGCGGAGATGTTGGTGAAGTTCTTTGGATCATTGAGGTCAGACGCAGAGAATGCCTTGACTTTCTTGTAAGGGCCAGTGTGGGCCATGGCATACAGGTCGTACACCTCTGGCACCTTATCCGCCTTATTGTAGCGTGCCTGAAAGAGAGAAACAAAGTAAATTAGTAATTAAAGGGCTAAAGCTAGCATGATGAATGAATTGCATGAATCATGAAGAAAACCACATACCCAGTTCCGCCCGTACTGAAATAAGTTGGAGCTGCCTTGGTGGTGTGGCACACCTTCCATTTGGGCACGTTTGTCCTTGGCCTCTTTGTGGGTGGTCAACCATTCTTTTGAGCACCACGCATTGACCAACACCTCCCAACAATCCACCCGATCCGCACACCATCTCGGAGGGGCCTAAGTTAGCAAATAGAAACTTGAGCGCTACGGCTATGAATTACTAATGAACGAAGTAAGTACAAGGCCTTAAGAATTACCTTCATGTACTTCTCCTTACTCAAGAACTTATCGCGGCACTCCTGCTTGGGCTTCTTGATACCACGCCCGGCGTAGTACTCTCGAACAGCCTGCACCCGAACCTCATGGCGTAAGTTCTGAAGTAGGCGCTTGCACTCCTTGTGGATAACATGATCCGCCTCCTCCTCATATCCCTCCTCACACCTGTAGAATGTCTGCAATCAAATGAGACAATATTGATTAGTAAAATTAATAACTAGCTAGTTGAAGATTTTTAATTGTGTAAAGGAGCAATTACCCAGAACTTTCTGATCACGACGTCTGCCCTCGTCTTGCACAAGACACCATCGATAATCTCACCCGGCGGGGCCGGGGCAGCCAAGTAGTGCTCCCAAGTCAATCCAACCTCTGGAAGCCGACCCTCACCAGGCAACGTGACAAACCCCGGGGAGTTTTGCCGAATCAGAACTCCAAGGACGGAGTTGGGCCGGCGGACACTTTCATGGTGGTCCCAACCCCTGCAGCATGACAAGGCCAACACATCAGTTATTTGAAGAAACGTGAATGCAGAAGGTACAAAAAGATTAAATGCACTTACCTCTCCCCATCGGGGAAAATCAACCACCTCTGCTCGCGGGTCGCCGGCACGGACGGGAGGCGTGTAGCACCACGCTGGTAGACGTTGCCCCCCTCCTCCCCCTCCTCATCAGTCGGCTCCCCGCCATCATCAGCATGGCCACTCGGCTCCCCGCCATCATCAGCGTGGCCACTCGGCTCCTCAGGCTGACCCGACCAGGTACCCCATCCAGACGTGTGCTCCTCCGGGGTCTCGTGGGCCCAAGTCTCGTGGGCCGAAGGCCCGTCGACCCAAGGCTCGTGGGCCGAAGACCCGTGGACCGGAGGCTCATGGACCGGAGTCCGTGCAGCCTCCTCCTCAGACGAGTCCACCCTAGTAGTCACGTGCTCGGGTGAAACAGCTGGGGGCGGCGGCGAGGAAGGCGTCGTAAGAGTCACCGTACCTCCTCTCCCGCGACCACGTGCTCCACCTCCTCTCTTCTTCTTACCTCATCCCCTGCTGGGCACCGCGGTCGACGAAGAAGGGCCCGGCGGTGTCGCCATACTGTCCAGCAACGCTCGGCGGAGAGGTGCGTGTGGAATGGAAGACCTCGCACCACGCGCCGACGAAGAAGGGGCCTCAGCGCGCTCCCGACCAGCGCCCACCATCTTTCAACACCTGCCATGACAAAGAATAAATGAAATTAGTACAACATAAAGAAAGTACCGACATGAATAATAATATGTATATCACTTAAGTGTATCATCATCAAGTACAACATAAAAAAATTGAATACCTGACACTACTAATAATCTCGATCAGTATCATCAATAAATGCATAATCATCATCATCACTATAATCATTGATGGGCTCATAGGGTTCATTGGCATCAACATGTGCAAGGCCACCTTGACGTAATCGGTCAAGCATTGACAGGTCATCTGCAGCAGTAACCTCTTCTTGTTCCGGCTCTTCTTGTTCCTCCTCTGGGGTGATGTCGGATTCATTGTCGCTGTCTACTTCAATGTTTTGGGGTGAAGTATAGAGGTTCTTGAAATGCTTTTTGGAAAGACGTGTCTCTTGGAAGAATTCTCCTTCATATGTGTCTGGGTTAATGTGAGGTTCATAATCCTCTTCCTTTGGGGGAGAAAGTCTAGCACGTGGCGGCACTTCATAAACGACATCCCAACCTTTCAGATTTGGATTAGTTTGGCAGGCCCACGGTAGATAGAATACTTGGGTCGCCTGTTGAGCCGTAATATAGACATCAGGAACATCTAAATGGGTGCTTTGGTTGATTTCAACTAGCCCTATATGTTCATGAGTCCTTCTAGTCTCCTTCGGCTGAAACCAATAACATTTGAAGACTACGACATTCGGTGGGTTTTCACCATAGAACAAAAGTTCATAAATTGCTTCAACTCTCCCATAATACTCGGTACCTCCTTCGCCGATAGCAGATACACAACAATTTGTAGACTTTCGGTCGGCCATAGATAGCTCTTTCCCATAGGTACGAAAGCGATACCCGTTGATGTCGTACTTGTCAAATGAACAGACCTTATAGTCAAAACCATTAGCGACTTGTCTCAATTCGGCGTCCATAGACTCTGAATTAGCCTACAAGTTTAATATGAAAGGATTGTTGCATTACGCACAAATTAGCGAATGAAATGAAATTGTCTAATAGAAATTACTGTTTGTTTGAACCAAGAGATGAAACCGGGATAGCCGCCTCCTTGCTTTGCGAGAAGCTCATACTCTTCGACGGAATCCTTTTGGATCTCCACTCCATACGAGAATATGGCGACGTATCGACTGTATGACATATCCAGGAATAAGAGCAGTTCAAAGGAAATAGAAGTTGCGAAACAATGTACCGAGAACTTACTCGATGTACGGCCGCACTTCTATCAGGTTGTTGAAGATATACAAAGAAATGGTCCGCCATTCTTCGTTATCCAAAGATACTGGATGTGAAACACTAGCTGGCGCGAGATTCCCTTTGAATAGGCCGAGGTTGGATCCACCCTTTTTAGGGTCGTCAGCATTGTACCGAGGCTTCGGATTATGCAAATGACGTTTTTTGGCTTCATAGTGCGCTGTTACGAAGTTTGCCGCCTCCTCTGTGATGAATGCCTCAGCCATCGATGCTTCAATTCTACGTTTATTTTTACATTTTTCTCGAAGTGTCTTGTGCATCCTCTCAGTTGGGTAGCACCAACGATTTTGCACGGGCCCCCCTCCCCAATCTTGCCTCGGTCGGGAGATGCAAAATCAAATGCTGCATTGGATTAAAGAAGCCCGGTGGAAAGATCTTCTCTAACTTGCAGATCAACTCCGGCGCCAACTCTTCCATTTCTTCTAGCACGCCAGGCGATAGTTCTTTTGCACAAAGAATACGGAAGAAATAGCTGAGTTCTGCCAGTACTAGCCATTCATCCTCAGGGATGAAGCCACGCAACATCACCGGCATTACCCGCTCAATCCATATGTGCCAATCATGACTCTTGAGACCAAATATCTTCAGTTTATCAAGATTCGCTCCCCTCTATAGATTCGCTACATACCCATCGGGGAACATCAACTGCTGTTGCACCCACAAGATAATTTTCCTCATAGCTGGCCTTTCAAGATTGAACCATGACTTTGGCTTCGTCCAGTTCTGCTTTCCTTTTGGTTCTTTCATGTTTTGTAACGGCCTATCACATAGCGCCTCCAGATCGACTCTAGCCTTAGTATTATCCTTTGACTTCCCATCTATGCCGAACAATGTACCAAAAAGTGCCTCGGCGATATTCTTCTCAGTGTGCATCACGTCGATGTTGTGTGGGCAAAGGAGGTCTTTGAAGTAAGGCAGATCCCATAAGCATGTTTTGTGAGTCCACGCGTGCTTAGTATTATACCCCTTGAAGTACCCTGCATGTTGTGGGTCTGGCTCGAGAGCGTTTAACTGATGCAGGGTCTGTTGGCCTGTCAATGCAGGTGGTGCAGAGTTTTTGACAACTCTACCCCTGATGAAGTTCTTCTTGTCTTTCCTGAACTTATGGCGAGGATCTAGGAACCGTCTATGCATGTCGAAGCAAGAAAACTTGCGACCGGCCTGAAGCCAACGAAACTCAAGAGCTCCCTTGCATGTGGGGCATGGGAACCTTCCATGCACACACCAGCCAATGAATAACGCATACGCCGGCAAGTCATGCGTCAAGTACATGTACCAGACACGCATTATGAAGTTCCGTTTGCTAAAGGCGTCGTATGTCTTGAACCCATTATCCCAGGCTTCTTGCAATTCGTCCTTAAGAGGCTGCATGTACACATTCATATTTTCCCCCGGATAGTTGGGTCCTGGAATTATCAACGTCAGGAAAATGTTCTTTCTTTGCATAATCTATCCGGGGGGAGATTGAGTGGAAAGATAAATACGGGCCAACAACTGTATTGGGCTGCCGTCATACCAAACACACTGAACCCATCCATGCTGATGCCGACTCGAGGATGCCTCGGATCTGCCGCTTTGTCAGCATGTAATTCATCAAACTTTTTCCACGCAACACCATCCGATGTGTGTACCATCATCAGATTCCCATCTGCATCTAGTTCGGTTCTTTTGCCTGTTTTGTGCCATGTCATCTGTCTGGCCGTCTCTTCGACCATGAAAAGACGTTGAAGTCTTGGTACGATTGGCATATACCGAAGAACACTAACGGGGATTTTGGTCTGTGTCTTCTCACCCATACTGTTGTCTACCACAATATACCTGGAAGACTTGCAAATGGGACAATAGTTCAAGTCTGCATAGTCAAGCCTAAATAAGGCACATCCTTTCTCATAGGCATGTATCTTCTCATACGGCATCTTCAGTGCATGGAGGATTTTGTCCGACTGGTACAGGTTTGCAGGCATTACATGGCCTTTGGGTAGAAAGCGTCCAAATACTGTCATAATTGCGTCATAGCATTCTCTGCCCAAGTTGAACTGAGCCTTCAGAGCCATTACTTGTGAGATGGCATCCAACTGACAAAGCTCAGTGTGCTCATGGAGCGGATGTTTTGAAGACTCCAACATTTCATTGAAGGCATTTGCAGATTCCTCCATCTCCTCGTCCGAATCCTGAGCATCATCATAGTCTTGCACCATGTTTTCCATCCCGGTACCATGCTCGTCGGTGCGACGACGATCCACCTCAGCTCAACACATAAAACCTAGGCTCGGATGCCACTGTTGGGGAACGTAGTAATTTCAAAAAATTTCCTACGCACACGCAAGATCATGGTGATGCATAGCAACGAGAGGAGAGTGTGATCTACGTACCCTTTGTAGATCGACAACGGAAGCGTTTGGTTGATGTAGTCGTACGTCTTCATGGCCCGACCGATCAAGCACTGAAACTACGGCACCTCCGAGTTTTAGCACACGTTCAGCTCGATGACGATCCCCGGACTCCGATCCAGCAAAGTGTCGGGGAAGAGTTCCGTCAGCACGACGGCGTGGTGACGATCTTGATGTACTACTGCTGCAGAGCTTCGCCTAAGCACCGCTACAATATTATCGAGGACTATGGTGGCTGGGCGCGCCGCACACGGCTAAGAATAAGATCACGTGGATCAACTTGTGTCTTTGGGGTGCCCCTTGCCTCAGTATATAAAGGATGGAGGAGGAGGAGGCCGGCCAAGGTTGGTGCGGCCAGGATGTGGAGTCCTACTAGGACTCCAAGTCCTAGTAGGAGTCCACCAAGAGGGGAGGAAGGGAGAAGGAAGTGGAGGAGAAGGAGAGGTGGCCGGCCCCCTTTTCCCTAGTCCAATTCGGACTAGAGGGGAGGGGGGCGCAGCAGCCCCTTGGCCCTTGGTCCTCTTCCCACTAAAGCCCATCAAGGCCCATTGCTTCTCCCGTAACTACCCGGTACTCCGAAAAATACCCGAATCACTCGGAACCTTTCCGATGTCCGAATATAGTCGTCCAATATATCAATCTTGACGTCTCGACCATTTCGAGATTCCTTGTCATGTCCCCGATCTCATCCAGGACTCCGAACTCCTTCGGTACATCAAAACTCATAAACTCATAATATAACTGTCATCGAAACCTTAAGCGTGCGGACCCTACGGGTTCGAGAACAATGTAGACATGACCGAGACATGTCTCCAGTCAATAACAAATAGCGGGACCTGGATGCCCGTATTGGCTCCTACATATTCTACGAAGTTCTTTATCGGTAAGACCGCATAACAACATACGTCGTTCCCTTTGTCATCGGTATGTTACTTGCCCGAGATTCGATCGTCTGTATTCCAATACCTAGTTCAATCTCGTTACCGGTCAAGTCTCTTTACTCGTTCTGTAATACATCATCCCGCAACTAACTCATTAGTTGCAATGCTTGCAAGGCTTAAGTGATGTGCATTACCGAGAGGGCCCAGAGATACCTCTCCGACAATCGGAGTGACAAAT
The DNA here is from genome assembly GCF_003073215.2 of Triticum urartu. NCBI lineage: Eukaryota > Viridiplantae > Streptophyta > Magnoliopsida > Poales > Poaceae > Triticum > Triticum urartu. The sequence goes on along the minus strand of NC_053026.1, from coordinate 572,539,123 downwards.
CCTAATCTCGAAATACGCCAACCCAACATGTACCTTTGGAGACACCTGTAATGCTCCTTTATAATCATCCAGTTACGTTGTGACGTTTGGTAGCACCCAAAGTGTTCCTCCGGCAAACGGGAGTTGCATAATCTCATAGTCATAGGAACATGTATAAGTCATGAAGAAAGCAATAGCAACATACTAAACGATCAGGTGCTAAGCTAATGGAATGGGTCATGTCAATCAGATCATTCAACTAATGATGTGACCTCGTTAATCAAATAACAAATCTTTGTTCATGGTTAGGAAACATAACCATCTTTGATTAACGAGCTAGTCAAGTAGAGGCATACTAGTGACACTCTGTTTGTCTATGTATTCACACATGTATTATGTTTCCGGTTAATACAATTCTAGCATGAATAATAAACATTTATCATGATATAAGGAAATAAAAGATAACTTTATTATTGCCTCTAGGGCATATTTCCTTCAGTCTCCCACTTGCACTAGAGTCAATAATCTAGTTCACATCGCCATGTGATTTAACACCCATAGTTCACATCGATATGTGATCAACACCCAAAAGGTTTTACTAGAGTCAGTAATCTAGTTCACATCGCTATGTGATTAACACCCAAAGAGTACTAAGGTGTGATCATGTTTTGCTTGTGAGATAATTTTAGTCAACGGGTCTGCAACATTCAGATCCGTAAGTATTTTGCGAATTTCTATGTCAACAATGCTCTGCACGGAGCTACTCTAGCTTATTGCTCCCACTTTCAATATGTATCTAGATCGAGACTTAGAGTCATCCAGATCTGTGTCAAAACTTGCATCGACGTAACCTTTTACGACGAACCTTTTTGTCACCTCCATAATTGAGAAATATTTCCTTATTCCATTAAGGATAATTTTGACCGCTGTCCAGTGATCTACTCTTAGATCACTATTGTACTCCCTTGCTTAACACAGTGTAGGGTATACAATAGATCTGGTACACAGCATGGCATACTTTATAGAACCTATGGCTGAGGCATAGGGAATGACTTTCATTCTATTTCTATCTTCTGCCGTGGTCGGGCTTTGAGTCTTACTCAATTTCACACCTTGCAACACAGGTAAGAACTCTTTCTTTGACTGTTCCATTTTGAACTACTTCAAAATCTTGTCAAGGTATGTACTCATTGAAAAAACTTATCAAGCGTCTTAATCTATCTCTATAGATCTTGATGCTCAATATGTAAGCAGCTTCACCGAAGTCTTTCTTTGAAAAAAACTCCTTTCAAACACTCCTTTATGCTTTACAGAATAATTCTACATTATTTCCGATCAACAATATGTCATTCACATATACTTATCAGAAATGCTGTAGTGCTCCCACTCACTTTCTTGTAAATACAGGCTTCACCGCAAGTCTGTATAAAACTATATGCTTTGATCAACTTATCAAAGCGTATATTCCAACTCCGAGATGCTTGAACCAGTCCATAGATGGATCGCTGGAGCTTGCATATTTTGTTAGCACCTTTAGGATTGACAAAACCTTCTGGTTGTATCATATACAACTCTTCTTTAATAAATCTATTAAGGAATGCAGTTTTGTTTATCCATTTGCCAGATTTCATAAAATGCGGCAATTGCTAACATGATTCGGACAGACTTAAGCATAGATACGAGTGAGAAAATCTCATCGTAGTCAACACATTGAACTTTGTCGAAAACCTTTTGCAACAATTCTAGCTTTGTAGATAGTAACACTACTATCAGCGTCCGTCTTCCTCTTGAAGATCCATTTATTTTCTATGGCTTGCCGATCATCGGGCAAGTCAACCAAAGTCCATACTTTGTTCTCATACATGGATCATATCTCAGATTTCATGGCATCAAACCATTTCGCGGAATCTGGGCTCATCATCGCTTCCTCATAGTTCGCAAGTTCGTCATGGTCTAGTAACATGACTTCCAGAACAGGATTACCGTACCACTCTGGTGGGGATCTCACTCTGGTTTACCTACGAGATTTGGTAGTAACTTGATCTGAAGTTACATGATCATCATCATTAGCTTCCTCACTAATTGGTGTAGTAGTCACAGGAACAGATTTCTGTGATGAACTACTTTCCAATAAGGGAGCAGGTACAGTTACCTCATCAAGTTCTACTTTCCTCCCACTCACTTCTTTCGAGAGAAACTCCTTCTCTAGAAAAACTCCGAATTTAGCAACAAAAGTCTTGCCTTCGGATTTGTGATAGAAGGTGTACCCAACAGTCTCCTTTGGGTATCCTATGAAGACATATTTCTCCGATTTGGGTTTGAGCTTATTAGGATGAAACTTTTTCATATAAGCATCACAACCCCAAACTTTAAGAAACGACAACTTTGGTTTCTTGCCAAACCACAGTTCAGATTGTTGTCATCTCAACGGACTTAGATGGTGCCCTATTTAACGTGAATGCAGCTGTCTCTAATGCATAACCCCAAAACGATAGTGGTAGATCGGTAAGAGACATCATAGATCGCACTATATCTAACAAAGTACGGTTATGACGTTCGGACACACCATTACACTATGGTGTTCCAGGTGGCGTGAGTAGTGAAACTATTTCACATTGTTTTAATTGAAGACCAAACTTGTAACTCAAATGTTTTACCTCTGCGATCATATCGTAGAAATTTTTATTTTCTTGTCACGATGATTTTCCACTTCACACTGAAATTCTTTGAACTTTTCAAATGTTTCAGACTTATGTTTCATCAAGCAGATATACCCATATCTGCTCAAATCATATGTGAAGGTCAGAAAATAACGATACCCGCCGCGAGCTTCAACACTCATCGGATCGCATACATCAGTATGTATTATTTCCAATAAGTCAGTTGCTCGCTCCATTGTTCCGGAGAACGGAGTCTTTAGTCATCTTGCCCATAAGGCATGGTTCGCAAGCACCAAGTGATTCATAATCAAGTGATTTCAAAATCCCAGCAGCATGGAGTTTCTTCATGCGCTTTACACCAATATGACCTAAACGGCAGTGCCACAAATGAGTTGCACTATCATTATTAACTTTGCATCTTTTGGTTTCAATATTATGATTATGTGTATCACTACGATCGAGATCCAACGAACTATTTTCATTGGGTGTGTAACCATATAAGGTTTTATTCATGTAAACAGAACAACAATTTATTCTCTTACTTAAATGAATAACCGTATTACAATAAACATGATCAAATCATATTCATGCTCAACGCAAACACCAAATAACACTTATTCAGGTTCAACACTAATCCCGAAAGTATAGGGAATGTGCGATGATGATCATATCAATCTTGGAACCACTTCCAACACACATCGTCACTTCACCCTTAACTAGTCTCTGTTTATTCTGCAACTCCCGTTTCGAGTTACTAATCTCAGCAACTGAACTAGTATCAAATACTGAGGGGTTGCTATAAACACTAGTAAAGTACACATCAATAACATGCATATCAAATATACTTATGTTCACTTTGCCATCCTTCTTATATCCCAATCACTTGGGGTAGTTCCGCTTCCAGTGACCAGTCCCTTTGCAGTAGAAACACTTAGTCTCAGGCTTAGGACCAGACTTGGGCTTCTTCACTTGAGCAGCAACTTGCTTGCTGTTCTTCTTGAAGTTCCCCTTCTTCCCTCTGCCCTTTTCTTGAAACTAGTGGTCTTGTCTACCATCAACCCTTGATGTTTTTCTCGATTTCTACCTTCGTCAATTTCCGCATTACGAAGAGCTTGGGAATCGTTTCCGTTATCCCTTGCATATCATAGTTCATCACGAAGTTCTACTAACTTGGTGATGGTGACTAGAGAATTCTGTCAATCACTATCTTATCTGGAAGATTAACTCCCACTTGATTCAAGCGATTGTAGTACTCAGACAATCTGAGCATATGCTCACTAGTTGAGCGATTCTCCTCCATCTTTTAGCTATAGAACTTGTTGGAGACTTCATATCTCCCAACTCGGGTATTTGCTTGAAATATTAACTTCAACTCCTGGAACATCCCATATGCTCCATGACGCTCAAAACGTCTTTGAAGTCCCGATTCTAAGCCATTAAGCATGGTGCACTAAACTATCAAGTAGTCATCATATTGAGCTAGCCAAACGTTCATAACGTCTGTATCTGCTCCTGCAATAGGTCCGTCACCTAGTGGTGCATCAAGGACATAATTCTCCTCGCGCCGCCCCGCCGTGTCCACGAGCTCCGCCACCGTCCTCCCCGTCGAGAAGCCCGAGCCCCGAGCGCTCGCGCACCCTGCTTCGTCTTCTTCGAGCTCGACTCCACCGAGCACCGCCGCAGATCCCCATCGCCGTTGCTGCCGCATCAGCTCGTCCCCGACCGGGCCGTCTGCTCCTACGTCACTGCCGTGAGCTGCTACACCTCCCCATCCTCCCCGTTTGCCTTCTTGTGCACCGCAGCGACCACACCGAGCTCGCCTGCACGCGCCGCCGCCTCTGCACGTCGCCGTCGTGGCCACAGCCACGCTGACTAGATTCCGAGCACACCATCACGTTCGTCGCAGCCCAAGCAGCCCGTAGCACCATTCCACGCGCCTCACCGTGCCCTGCAGCCTCGGTTTTGACCTCGCCCGAGCTCCGGCGACCGCCAAGGTCGTCGTCGGCGTCGTTCCCGGCCTCCCCGAGCTCCACTTCCACCACCAAACGCTGTGGCTTGCTCCCAGCTACGTGTAGGACCAAACCGCAGTCGATTTGGTCGACTGTGGGCAAAACCCGACGCCCTCCGCCGCGTCTGTCGTCGCCGGCGTCAAGCCGCCGGCGAGTTGACCACGTTTGACCCGTGTGGGCCCAGGTTAACTCTCCCCTGAGCCTATGACAGGTGGATCCGGCCTGTTAATTAGGTTAGGATTAGTGCTAACTAATTTTAGTTAGTTTAAGTCACTGACATGCGGGCCCAGGCCCCACTGACAGTTAGTTAGTATAAACTAAACTCTGTTAGTTAGCTAAAACACTGACAGATGGGGCCCACCAGTCAGGTTTGACCTAGGCTGGTGCCTTTGACTCGCTGACGTCACAGTGACGCAGTGCTGACGCAATTATTCATTTACTGGATTTATTCTTATATAGGAAATTCCAGAAAATAGCCAAAACTTCTAAAAATCATAGAAAATCAACCATAGCTCCAAATCAAACAAGTTATATATGAAAAATGATCAGAAAAATTCAATCTTTCCAACTGTAATGGTTTAATGCATGACAAAACACTTTAACCTTTCTGTTTAGGTGAAACAAATTAATACACTTATTATGCATAAGAACCTAAGCTTCCATTTGAATCTTTGATTCAAATGGACCCATTTCAACTTGTTTCACATTGCATTAGGCAAGAAACATCATTTTGCCATGTCATAGCATGCATCATGTTGTTGCATATTGCCATGTGTTGATTATACTCTGTGTGTCTTTCGTGGTAGGTTCTGCCTCTGAGGATATCTCCGAGTATCCAACTAAAGGGCAGTACCCTACTACCACTCCATTAGGCAAGCAGCCCCATTGATCATATCGATACAATCCCATGTTCTCGCCTCTGCTCTCATTTACTGCATTAAGACAACAACGTTTCAAACTGCTGTGTGCTACGGTAGTTGAACCCTTATCCTCTGCATGACCTGTCATTGCCACAGTAACTAGATGAAACCCACTAGCATGTGTAGGAGTTGATTGAGCCATGTATGTGTTTCCTACCTTGCTATGCCTGCTATGCTTAGAGTTGTGTCAGGTCTGGTTCATCTGGGCGATGGGCTAGAGTGAAATGATTATGTCGGTAATGTGAGTGATGTGTTGGGCATGATTTGGTAAAGGTATCGATGAGAGGCCATGTAGGAGTACATGGTGGGTTGTTTCATTGAGGCCGTCCCTAAGAACTGAGATCTGTATGTGTGATTTTAAGAATCAGCTACTACCATGCATTGGGATCCTTAATTGACCCTCCCGGCTTCTTAATCACCCTAGTACTCTGTCCAGGAGTTGCAAATAGTTTTTGGTGTTTGTAGGTTATGTGTTGGCGGCCATGCGTAGCGCTGACCCTAGGGGTGGGCTATGATGCGGTAGATACACCGTGGCACGGTGTACCGAGTCACCTGTTTGGTGTCTCGGGAACCCTGTTCACATCGTTCGGGGCCGTATGTGGAAACCTCGGCCGGACTCCCTGCGGATGGAACCTGGATAGGCGATAAACCTGGACTAGAGACTTGAGTGTTTAGGTAGGCCGTGGCCGACACCCTCGTTAGGCTTCCACTTGAAGGTTGCCGAGTACATGTCGTGTAAACGACGGTAAGTGGTGAGAGCATGTACGAAGAAGTACACCCCTGCAGGGTTAACATCATCTATTCGAATAGCCGCGCCCGCGGTAAAGGACTACTTGGTTGCCTATACAATTCATAGACAAGTTAATGGATACTACTAAAAGATTCAAGATAAGTGTGAGTATCGAGGATGGCTCTTTCGTAGGGTGACGAGGGAGGATCCCCGGTGGAGTATTGTGTTGGTGATTAGTGGACTCGTGTGCGAAAACTATTTTACTAGTGGTGTCTCGTAGGATAGCTTAGCCAAGAGTCAAAGCTGGCTTGCTGCAATAACTCCACCACCTTCTTGAGAATGAGCATGTATAGTAGGTTCTGTTTGTAAGACTTGCTGAGTACCTTTGTACTCATGTTTGCTTAATTACTGTTTTCAGACGACAACACTGCCCCCTCCGATGGGTTTTATGTAGACCTCGACGTCGATGAGTGACTTGCCACCCAGGTGGTGATCCTGGCCATGGAGGGCCTTTTGTAGATAGACAGGCTCCGAGAAGCCTTCTTTCTTTCTAGTTTCTGTACTCAGACTATTTGCTTCCGCATGTGCTTGTATGCTTGTATGACTTGAGTATCCGGTCATGTGATCCCTACCTGTATGAACATGTTATGTATGGCTCTCTGGAGCCTTTAAATAAAGTACTTGAGTTGTACAATCATACCATAGGCTAGCTTCTAGGGTTTAGCCTCTCTGATCTCGTGGTAGATCAACTCTTGTACTACTCATATTATCAAGAATAATCAAGCAGGACGTAGGGTTTTACCTCCATCAAGAGGGCTCGAACATGGGTAAAACATCGTGTCCCCTGCCTCCTGTTACCATCTTCCTTAGACGCACAGTTCGGGACCCCCTACCCGAGATCCGCCGGTTTTGACACTGACAATCATCATTAGCATGAAGCTCCTCCCTGATGCCCATTGATTTCAAGTCTGCCCTTGCTTTCGGCCCATCTTTGGTCCTCTCTGGCATGTTGAGCAGGGTACCAAGAAGACTCTCGCACACGTTCTTCGTGATATGCATGACATCAAGGCTGTGAGGCACACGGCGGATCTTCCAGTATGGCAAGTCCCAGAAAACAGACCTCGTTTTCTATATCTTCAGCAGCGGCTCTGGCGCCTTTCGCTTCTTTCCCGGCTCTGGCGCCTTTTGCTTCTTTCCCGGCAATGGGCAATCTTTCCAATTTTTCAACAGCTCGTCTATTTCCTTGCCGCTCCTCGTACGCGGGCGTCTTTGGGGTTCGGTTTCACCATCGAACAGATCCTTGCGTTTTCTCCATGGGTCATCGTCGCGAAGCCACCTTCGATGTCCCATGAACACGGTTTTCGAAGACCCGGGATCTCTATCTAGCTGGCGATACGTCGTGTCATCCATGCACCTGGCGCATCCAGAAAACCCGTGGACCACCTACCCCGCGAGATATCCATAACCGAGATAGTCGTGCACCATCGTGAGCAGTGCGGCTCTCATAGGGAAATATTCTTTCTCTGCGGCGTCCCATGTATTGGCTGGCGTTTTCCACAGCGTGTCTAGCTCCTCTTTCAGCAGCCCCAGATACAGATTGATGTCGTTCCCTGGTTGTTTCAGCCCTTCAATTAGCATACCCATGTGAATGTACTTCCTCTTCATGCACAGCCAGGGGGAAGGTTGTACATCCACACAAACACAGGCCAGGTGCTATGTGTGCTTCTCTGGCTGCCAAACGGATTGACTCCATCGGTGCTCGCGCCCAGCATGATGTTCCTTGGATCGTCCCCAAATTCTGGGAGTTCGAAGTTCAGCGCTTGCCACTGGCTCGCATCCTTAGGGTGACTCATCATCTTGTCTTTTTTATTATCTCCGGATAATTTCCGTCATCTTCTCGCTTCTTCTCCTCCCTATCCGCGTGCCAATGCAGGAGCTTTGCTAGCTTAGGGTCCATGAAATACCACTGCAGACGAGGAGTGATCGGAAAGTACCACACCACTTTTCGAGGAGCTTTCTTCCTCTTCTTGTATCGAGTGACGCCGCACACCGGACATATGGTAGACTCCGTGTGCTCGTCCCGATAAATGATGCAATTGTTCATGCACACATGGTATTTCACGTGCGGTAAATCCAGAGGAGACACGATTTTCTTCGCCTCCTCAAAACTGGTCGGGCACTTGTTCCCCTTGGGAAGACGTTCGTGCCAGAATGACATGTTCTCGTCGAAGCTAATGGTGGACCTGTATCTGGTGCGCCACTGCTATATAGCAGCGGCGCACCACATACATGGTGCGCCATTAATGTTCATATCAGCTATAGCCTTTTTCCTAGTAGTGTGGGTGTTATGTGTTAGGGGTGGTGTCTCATGGTTCCATGCTTGGTGTTGGGTTAATGGTACTTGTGCCACTAGATCAATGTAGTTTTATTTTCCTTTCAAGCTGCATGTATGAGGATTTCCTTTATTTTGGTACGGGGCTAGAGGATATAGAAGAGAGAGGCATTGACTCCAAAAGAGTTCCAGATGCTTTCAGAAGTGTTTTGCATGCCGTAAGTGTCCCGGAAATGACCTGGAGCGCTCCGGTTATTTTTGGAAGGTAGCAGAAGGTTCCATAAAGTTGCATAGTTTTGCTCGTTTGTAGCTCCACCACTGCATACTAGTGTACCGCAAGGCTTCGCGCACGTGACCAGATCATATACAAACCAACTTGAATCTGCTTCCGTGCTCGATTTTTTCTTCCCGATGCCTATTTCCAAAGCTCATATCGATCTTTCCTTATCCTTAAGCACCTGCCTTCCATTGTATATCTCTTGATGACTTTTTGCATAGGTTGTTCATGTATCAATCTGTATGGACACTACTTTACATACTTAGTTTAAGCTTACTTCAGAAGTGAATAGGAGTAGTGGATGTGTTTATGTATAGACGAGCATACTGGGGTACTGGTCCAATTCATGGCACTCCTATGGAGGTAGCTACCTCAGCATGGCACATGATAAGTATCGGATTGTGTCATGAATTTGACGAGTACCTGATGTCTTGTGAAGTGGGGATAGACATACACGCTAGTCAGTTTCTGCTCATCCTAGACGTTAGTATTTCAAAAGTAAGGAGTCTCTATTTCTTGCCTGATGAACGATACTACCCTAGTGAGAAAACAACATTTCTAAGATATGATTTCAATTTTGTTCTTCAAACGGCACTACCTTTTGCATCAAGATTTAATGCAATAAGTTGTTACTCCATGATCTGAAACTGATCATAAGCCTCATCAGAAAGATGCAAATCGAAAAGATCAGGTAACTCATCTTGATGGCATACTTCAGAGGTAGAGAAATGTTGATCATGTGCAAAGGAGTGTAGGTGGGGCAATTCCTCCTCTCTTTTAGGGCCATTTCAGGAAACCTTCCAAAAAGAAATCGAACAAAAATTATGCAGACAACCAGCAGCATGTGATTTATAAGCGACATATAAACTAGAACACCGTGTATGTTTGCCCTTTTGTTTTCTTGTACATCGGTGTGTGTGGGGGGGGGTCTACGGTTTTTGGCTTAAAAAACCCAAATGCAAATGTATTTATGCACTTTAAACCACACCACACAATCCCATATTTTTCGTATTCCGTGATGTGTTTCTACACTCTAGAAAATAGTTAAACCGTAGAGGACAGCCGACAAGCCGTTTAGGTGCCCAAGAGTACACTCCAATTGTCTTGGAGCGAGTGGTTGCAAACTATGAATGGAAGTCACCAGAATGACATGTATATCGGAGATGACTCAACACCCGGGGATTTGGGGGGGGGTGATGTCCTATCAATTCTTCCTCTAGAGGAAATCCCTCAACCACCACACACTGTTTCTATTTCTGGTGAATATAAGCCATTGCTAGCTTTCGGATGTACGATTGTTCCAACAACAAAACACCTTTGGATTGTACTCCTCCTCAAGATTGTTGGGTCATCATTTACCACCAAGGAATGGAGGATTCCATTTTTTATGAAATTCGCAATATATGCAAGAAAAATTAACAGGCCCTAGAATACCTAAACTTTTATTTTGTTAGTAGCTTGTTGCTTTTACTTTGGTTTTCAAACTCATGGTGCTTTGTAATAATAGTTTCTGAGAAAAATATTTGTAATAACTAGTTGTATGTTCCCTTGGGTGCAAATTCCAAAAATTGCTCTCCCATTATCTAAAATGTATGCAAGACCAACTGTGAATCAAGCCTTTTTCCATGGGTGTTGTTAAAATTCTAGTTGTATGTTTCCTATTCCATCAGAAATGAACAAATCTTTAGGACGAAGGCCCAAATATTGAGGCTAATTGGAAGTGTTTCTTAAGCCACGTGCAATTGCCCATGTTTCCCCAGGGGAAATGGTGTTTTAAGTGTGTTTTAAGTACATAATTTTATTCTTAATTAGATACAAGGTCGTCTATTAGTTCTCTAGATTTTTTGGTTATAATTTTTGCAAATGTCTTATAATTGATATAATGAATGCAGCCAGGAATTCCACCTATTGCTTGGCTTTCAAAATTAAAGTCCCTTGTCAGGTATACTAATTAATTATGACGAAACAAAACTTCACATCTTTGGATCGAGATACAAGTCCAGGTGATCACTAGGGGAAAATAGGAATTGATCGCGATGCTCATGCTCACAATGATGTTACCAACACAATTTCGAAAACCATGGAGAACCACAGACATTTTTGTAATCAACCATACTACTTCTTCAATAAACAATGGTTCTTCAATCAAGGTTTGAATACACTGGGTCGAGTGGGTCAAGTAATTGACAAACACATGTTTGATGCCTAGGAGGAACTAGGCATCAATTTAGTTAAGGTGGAGCTATGGACTGAGCCCAGCCTAGCCTCTGGGGGACTTCTCTTCAGACAAACTAATTAACCACCAGATGCTAAAACAAACTAATTAACTAGCAGACCCAATAAAATGTTGTTGCCTTTAAATGAATACTGCCTCCTTTTTTTGAAGGAAGCTAGGGATTTTATTCAAAGTTCAAAACATCCGGAATACAAGCAATATCTGGCAGAACCCCTAGCCACACATGGCGATCCACCGCGAGAGACGTAGCTCCCTTAGCAAGCGAATGGGCCTCAAAATTATTAACTCTACTTTCAAAACGAAAAGTAACAGAGGCAAATTTTGCCCTACTGGTTTGAATTTCCCTCAGAATGGGAGCATAAGATGGTGATCCTGCCTTGCTGATGTTAGATATTACTTCGACACAGTCTGAGGCAATCACAAGCTCCTGTAGGTTCAGATCCCGTGCGAGGGCTAGTGCCTCGCTGCATGCTTGAGCCTCCAAGCTTGCCGGGTCAGTTAGGCCGTCGTACACCACGGCCGACGCACCTAAATATTTCCCATTTTTATCTCGACATACAACTCCAGCTGCTCCCTTCTCCCCCAAAGTTGATAGGCCACCATCACAATTAAATTTTGCTGCATCGCCTGAAGGTGGTAACCAGACTTTTGCCTGAGGTCTAGACGCACTTCCCTTGATTGTCTGGGGAGTGCGCATATTAGTGATCTCCAGATCCTCCATAAATCTCTTGATAAAGCACATAGTTGAGAGCGGGCTCTAGTATTCATTCTCATGGATTGCCTTCCTCCGAGCCCACCAAATTGCCCACATAGTTACCAAAACTCGAGCTAGGTCCTGTTGGTTGGATGTTTCAAAAAGCCAGAACAGCCATAACTTAGGATCCGCCGTTTGGTTTGAAATCACATGCCCGACCAGCTCATCGTCTTCCAACGCCCACACACATCTTGCCATGCGGTAGTTGAGGAGTGAATGACGCCATGTATCCTCCTCCGCCCCACATAATGAGCATGCAGGGGTATCGGCCATCTTCCTTTCATGCCGAACTAGCCCCGTCGGTATAGATATATGTGCCAGCCGCCAGACAAAGACTCGAATCTTTGATGGAATCTTCACCTTCCACAATTTGTTGGAATACTGCCTCCTAAGAAAACTAATTAATTTGCGTGAGGTGGCCATGAACGGCCTACAGAAAGCCCGGGCCCTACGGGCATACAGCCTCCGGTGGGATGGAACAGGGCCCAATTTTCAGTGGAACCTAGCACTTCAATATAGCCTGCTGGCGCTCGCAGGGACGTGTAGCGGGCCGGTCCAGTAACTGCTAAAGAAACCAACGCGAAGAAAAATGCTGGTGGAAAAATAGTACGGTAAGTGGAACAGAACCAGGACTCGAACTCCCTTCAATGTTCGCATGCAACAACAGGAAGCTGTAATAACCACCAGATCGGGCTCAGCTAGGAGACAAATTCCAGGAAAGAGCTCTACTAGAGCTTCTTCTAGTACAACACAAAGATATACTACTATCTACCTAATATAAATTATATGAAAAGAAACGTAAACTTTGAAAAGAAATTCAATACATTTTTAAAACCACGATTTTTGAAAAAAAAAATGAAAGATTCATACACATTGAAAAAGTTCGTGAATATGAGAAAACTTCACAAAATTTAAACAAAGTTCATGAAATTTCGAAATAAGTTCACAAATTTGAAAAAGGTTCATCGAATATGGAAAATAGTTCATCGAATTTCAGAACACTTCACCAAAATTGGAAAAAAATTCATCGAATTTGAAAACAGTTCATCGTAATTGAAAAAAAGTTCATCGCTTTTCAAAAAAAGTTCATCGAATCTGAAGAAGTTCATCCATTTTGAAAAAAAGTTCATCGATTTTGAAGAAAAATTCATCGATCTTGATGAAAAGTTCATCGATCTAAAAAAAGTTCATCGAATTTGAAAAAAGTTCATTGAATTTGGAAAAGTCATCGATCTTGAAAAAAGTTAATTGAATTTAAAAAAATATTTAATTTAAAATAATCATTCTTTTGAAAAAACTTGAATAAAAACGTGCATTTAAAAAAATGAAAAAATTACGAAAGAAAGAAAAATAAAACCGGAATAAAACCCCATCGGAAAATGACCTACGCAACCGGAAAATGACCAGCGAACCGGGTAAACAGGAGGAGTTTCCCGCGACTTAAGAGAGAAATAAAAGTTTTGGAAGAAGTTAGAAACACAACTAGTTTTGTGGCCTAGTGGTTGTGGCTGTTGGTGTGGAATGAACAGATCGTGAGTTTGATCTCTCTCGGGCGCTGGTTTTTTTGGAGCTTTTAAATAGAGAAAAGCAGGTACATGGGCCGGCCCAGTCGCAGCAGAGCGGGGTGCGCTGCAGGCGCCGGTTTGCAAAAACAGTAATACCCGGCGCCTGCAGCGCCAAATAGGGATTGCCGACCACAGGCCCTTAATCCTATCTGGGCTGGACCACCAAAGCGCTGAACGAGGCCCCGACGCCTGGTCTCCACGGTGTGGCCCTCGCCCGTGTGTGTAGCATATTCGCCGATCAATTGTTTCCCTGACTAGGGGCCCTGACGGCAAGCGCTAGGCAACTATCCGCTAGGCCGCAGTGCTCAGGCAGTATTGACTATAAGGTTTAGTTGTTCAGTTGTTCCACTAGGTCCAAACTGAATTTTGCTCTCATATCCTGACGAATCTCCACTGGGCTTGGGCGGGCAATTGCACAGTTTTTCTCGGCCGTGGCTCCGCCACTGCATGCTAATGTACACCGGCGCATTGCCTGCTTGATCTGATCATGTACAGAACAACCAGAGTCTTATCTTGCACTTGACTTTTTCTTCCCGTTGCCTTCTATTTCCAAAGCTCATCATCGATCTTTCCTTGTTGTTAAGCATCAGCCAACGGTTATATATCACTTAACGACATTTGCATAGGATGTTCTTCTATGTCATCCTAATCTATATATACGGTTCTATATACTCCCTCCATTTTTATATACAAGGCCACAAACTCAAATTACAGGTACCAATGTAAAATTTAATGTCTGCTTTGAAAGTCAGCCTTTCTTTTCGTTTACTGGGATCATTAATACCCGACATGCATGTAAGAAAACTGAGTGGAGGAAGTAGCTGACTGTCATTATGACTGCATGCATGCAACTATTAAATAAGTTGCTAGTATGAGAAAATATCATTAATTTTGCCTCGATTACTGTTGGTGGCCTTGTATAGATGCAGAACGTATATTTCATAGTGGCCTTGTATATAAAAATGAAGGAAGTATACTTATTAGTTTAAGTTTACTCCAGAAGTGGGAATAAGAGGCGTGGATGTGTTTATATATAGACGAGCATGCATGGTGGCCAGACAAAAAGAGCAACTAATATTGCAAACGAGGTAGCTACCACTTGTGATGACAAAATCCAAATCTTATCATGCTGAGGTACGTACTGGTCCCATTGATGGCACTCCTACAGAGCTAGCTATCTCAGCATGGCACGTGATACGGATTGGATTATGTCATGAATTCGACGAGTACCTCATGTCCTGTTAAGTGGGGATAGACATGGGCACTAGACAGTTTCTCATCGTCCACTCAGATGATATAAACTCAATTTGGGAAAGCCTGTGTCCTCGAAGTTAGTCTTTTCAGAAGTAAGGAGTCGCTATATATATCGCTGATGAATGATGCCAAGCCTACCTTACTGAGGAAACAACACTTCTGCGTGATATTGCCTCTATAAACATAACCCATATGTCTATTCTTTGTTTCGTCTAGCTAAGTGCTTTACACTTTAAGCTAAACCAAGCTGTACATTTGTGATAAAGAAGCACACCAAATGTAGAAAGGCTTGATGAAGGTCAAGTCTTCTTTCTTTATGAGAGGTTTATTTAAAATTGGTGACGGTCAATCCACTAGTTTCTGGGAAGATAGGCTAGGGGACAATCCGCTTGCGGTTCAATACTCATCTTTGTATAATATTGTGCGTAAGAAAGATGGCACAGTTCAATCAGTCCTTGGTTCAACACCTCTGAACATCCAATTCAGGAGGGCCTTGATTGGTGAAAAATGGATGGCGTGGCTCCATTTAGTTCGTAGGTTGATGTTGGTCATCCTATCTCATGCGCTTGATGTCTTTAGATGGAGACTAAATACCAATGGGGTGTTTACAGTCAAGTCTATGTATGAAGATCTTATTAATACGGGGCCTGTGTTCCGTAGAAAGCATATATAGAAAATCAAAGTACCTTTAAAGATTAAAATTTTGATGTGGTTTGTTCAGAGGGAGGTGATCTCACCAAAGATAAGTTGGCTAAACGAAACTGGATGGATGTAAGAATTGTTGTTTCTGTGATAAGGATGAAACAATTCAACATCTTTTTATTTCTTGCCCTTTCGCGACTTTGATTTGGCGCACGGTTCATGTTGCATATAATTTGCCACCACCAACAAGTATCCCAAATTTGTTTGGAAACTGGTTGGTTCGTATCAACAAAATACTTAAGGGTCATATCCATGTAGGGGTTTGTGTCTTACTTTGGGCAATTTGAAATTGCTGGAATGACTGTGTTTTTAACAGGTCTCGCTCTATTAACTTTTTGCAGGTTATCTTCAGAGCCACCACATCGATCCGTATGTGGTCATCACTTCAGCGTGGGGACGCTGGGGGGCTCGTGGCCTTTGGGTGCAACCGTCTGGAGATGGTTTCACAGGCGTTATTCAACCGGTTTGGCTGGCATGTCACTAATAGATTATGTGGTTGAGTCATGTAATCTTTCGTTTGTACCCACTTTTTGTGGTGTTTTTTTTCTTTTTGCCATTTTAGTTGATACTATGTACGTTTTAGACCTATTAATTTCCTTTTAATAAAAATGGCAGTGTGCATCATGATGATGCAGAGGCCGTGTCTTTCCCCTTTTTGAAAAAAAATGTAGACATACGTGAGTTCTAGTTAGGTCCGAGTGGTTGTTTGCATGCAAACCTGGATGTGCATATAAACACGACGTAGGGGCTGTAGTTTAGTACAGCGTGACTCCATGAGTGAAGAAATACCGAGAAAAAAAATCTATGCACGATGGGGTGCAAAGGAGGCAGCACCCACCGTCTCACAAGCTGCACAAAGAAAATGAAATTCAGGTCAAGTTTGTACTCATCACAAGCTGCACAAAGAAAAAGAAAATGAAATTTTTATGCGGTTTGTTCAGAGGGAGGTGATCCTCCACCACCTCATATCTTTAATAAATAATTGTTATAACACGAGTACAACTTTTTTACCACACATCACAACTATCGAGTTATTGTTCAAAACCTAATTGCATACATGCGACCTACAAGAAGACAAATCTGAAAACAAGGCTTACTTTTTGCACTCCTACAAGCTAGATGTTGAACTCATCCTTTCTATAGGCTTAGTGCAGTTATTCCTCGGTGTCGGCAAGTGATTCTTGTGCTAGAAACTGAATTATAGCGGGGTACTAGCAACGACACGACTCTATGTTATCCATACCCAGCTTGTCCTGTGATAATTGACACAGAAAGACTGATTTAGCCGTAAGTCACATCAAAAGCAGATTATCGGTGTAACAACTTAGCTACATTACTTAACGAACATCCAAACATGATCTCCTGCATACGTTTTATCCTCCCCACGTTTGACATTCTCTTTTCATATCTGATACCAAACCATTTCGCCCAATACGACAGATTGCGGAAATCATAGGTCTCGCGTAAAGAATTGAAGCTCGTTCCAATTGTTCGTATGATGATATTATCACAGGATTATCCGTGAAATCCCTTATTCCTTTAGTCGAGCACGGTGTTTTGCCTGATGCCGCTAACCCAATCCTTACGATGGACAGAAATTATCTACGGGTTATACTTAATCAATTAGTCTCCTAGACAAACGTGCTACATTTTTCTAATTCACTTTCAACAAAATTGGACACCCAAAAATCACTACCGGACTCGCGGTCTATGCCTACGGCCCAGGGCCGTCGGCATAGGTCCTTTGCCGTCGGCATAGATCTATGCCTACGGCTGCCGTCATCATAGACCCGTCGGCGTAGATCACGCTAGCGTAGTCTTATCAGACCGTCGGCGTAGTATAGCCGTCGGCATAGGGACCTATGCCGACGACCTGGCGTCAGCCATCGGCACTGTTTTTCGTCTGACGGCAACGGACGGCGCCGTCAAAAGCGCTGACGAATCGTGGAATGCCACATGGCAGAGGTACACCGACGGCTTGGCCGTCGGCATATCTGTGCCACATGGCATCCCGTGGTGCCTCCTGGTGGCAGGTCTATGCCTACGGCTTACGGCATAGACGGAATCTATGCCGACGGCTTTGCCGTAAGCATACAGATATGCCTACGGCAAAGCCGTCGGCATAGATGGAAATCTACCATCTATGCCGATGGCTTTGCCGTCGGCATATATCTGCCACGTGGCGTGTCCTGGTATCTCCTGGGCTTATATATGCCGACGGCTTTGCCGCAGGCATAGTTTTTTTCTCTCTGTTTTCTCTTTTTCAATTCATTTGACAACATTTCAAAGCAGAATAATATAGAATTATGCAGAAATATGACAGTTCATCATCTAAACATACTCAAGTTCACCATCATCATCTAAACATACTCAAGTTCATCATCATCATCTAAAGATCATCACCGGCGAAAGTTCATGAACATAAAAGTAGTGCAAGACATGGAACATAATAAAAGTAGGAACATGAAAGGCATGGCACGACGGCCACATGCACGGAATCATCATCGACATCAAGCAAGACCACCTCCGCCAAAACCACCACCACCAAGACCACCTCCGCCATAAGCACCACCGCTAAGACCACCTCCGCCAAAACCGCCACCGCGACCACCATCACTCTGGAAGATCGGAGTGACTGGGGTCGACGGAGCAGGAGTCGAGCCACCGGTCCCCTACATGTTTGAGAGAAGATTCTAACGATAAATATGATATGATAGTGTTGAATGAACGAGAACTAGTTTGTCAGTAGTTAGGAAAATGTACTAATCGGACTATCACTGCCTAGTGCCACCCATTCATCGAACGTGGGCACATGTGGGGGTTCTCCCACAGGTGGTGGTGGGGGTCCCATTTGTGGTGGATCCGTGCGGTTACTCCAAGACGCCAACATAGCCTGGATGTTAGTTAAACAAGCAAACTAGAAGGTCAGAAGGAACGAAAGTGCAAAATTTTAGCTTGGTTTTAAGAGGGCAAAACTAACCGCCATCATCTGATGGTTGTAATCATCGTTTGCCTTCACTCGTTGCAAGTACTCTCGCACCTTGAGATTCCTATGCTCGACAAAGGCCTTATATGCCTACATAATTTAGGTTGTTTCTAAGTGAGCAATGCTGAAAATAAACTGAGAATGCTAGAGAGAAGAAGATAAAGGGGAAGTACTTACAGCATGCTGGCTGGCTAAGGGAGTCTGTGAACGCCCCGTACTCTCTAACTGGCTCGGGTTGGTAGACCGAAGCCGTGTGTACGAGATCGAAGGAGTGATGAAGCCATCGAAACACGGATACCGGCGATGTGACTTCCCCTGGATGGCCACCACCGCCGTGTCGTCGATCTGAGACTGGGCGACCTCAGGAACAGGAACATCCGGATGCAACTTCTGATAGTGCGGAGTGTAAGACTCCAGGTGCTCCTCGGTCTTGCCGTAGTACTGGTTCTCGCCCTCCTTGGGATGACTCCGCTCATGGGCCAGCTTCCACGACTCAATGTCTGAGAGCGGCCTCTTCAACTTGTCCTCCTGCAATGTCAAACAGAAGTTAGCCATACATGAGAACATGACAGTAAAGAAGAACAAAAATGCATCATCCATACAGATATACCTTCATGGCCTTGAAGCCCCAGTGGTTCCTGTTTCCTTGGCCGTGTGTCCCGTCTTTTCCACAGTTAGCCCGGGCCTTGATGCTCTTGGCAGCAAACTCTACATCGTCGCCGAGCCACCTATCCACCAAACTCGCCCATCCGTCATGCCTTCCATAGCACCAACGAGGAACAACCTATGCAAATTTTGGAAGCATGACATGTGAGCACGAAACATATAGTTGACTGCTTGAAACAATGAAAAGTTAGTAATAGTTACCATCATGAACTGCTCCCTGTTCAAGGTAAGACGTTGCTTCTGTGCTTGAGTTTTGGTCATCTTTTGTTGCAGGTAGATGTGGTAGTACTGCGAGACGGCAACCCAGCGCACCTTGTACTGCAACTGACGAGCTTTCATCTTCGTAGCCGCAAGCAAGACTATGTCGTCTCTGGCCTTGTGCTCGTCAAGAACTCTATAGAGTTGCTGCAATCATGCATAAACCAGAAGAAAACAAGGCATGAGTTGAGTGATTCAATGATAAACTATGAACGAAACTGAAGACAGGTGATTCAGAAGAGAACTTACCCAAAATTTGGTGATCACGGCCTTAGCGGCCATCCCATACTCCGCGTTGCTGCAAGCCTCGTAGTGGGCCTAGCTTGTGGCCAAAACCCGCAACTGCGGGTCCCTGTCTGGCCGTAGGCAGAATAGGCCAGGCCAAAACTCCTTCAACAGGACAGTGATAAGGTCGTTCGGTTTACGACCCTTTCCACGAAGGATCCAGTTTTTGCAAAAGAATCAAAGGATTGCCATGTGTACAATAAGAAAATGTTGTCATGTGTTGAAAATATGATGGAGAGGCACTTACTCTGTCCCTGCAGGTTCAATGAGCCACTTGTGCGCCTCGATAGAAGGTGGTGCAGGTAGTCTGGCATTACCATGCAGCCACCCCTGCGGAGCACCAGGTGCCAAGTCACCCCACAACTCGGGATCAACCTCCCCTCCACCACCCTCCTAGCCCTCCTCCTCACCCTCCTCCTCGACCTCCTCATCCTCGGCCTCCTCCTCCTCGCCCTCCTCCTCCTCACCATCAGAGGGACGCGTGACGCCTCTTCGGATATGCCACCACACAACCCCGCATGTATGAGGGGACGGTGCGACGCTCCGGTGGCATTGCTACCCCCCAGGGACCCCGTCCCGCCTAACCCTGGAGCGGTTGACCACGAGATCTAGCCCTTTGACTTTCCACGGACGGGCTTTGAACAGTGGACCTCTCCACCCGGTTGTGTCATGTCAGCTCAGAGGGACACCTGGAAGCAACATCCAGGCCAAACCGATAGCTACATCCCCTCCGTGTAGACCCGACGCGTCCGTTTCCCCCCTCCAGGTGCCGGCGGCGGGCGGGCTTTGCCTTTGCACGGACGGGCTTTGACCAGTGGACCTCTCCACCCGGTTGTGTTAGGTCAGCCCATAGGAACACTTTGGAGCAACATCCGGGCCAGACCCACAGCAAGATCCCCTCCATGTAGACCCGACGCGTCCGTTTCCCTCCTCCAGGTGTCGGCGGTGGCGCCGTCCGTGAGGGGGGCCAAACCCCGGAGACGCGTGCCGCCTCTTCGGACATGCCACCACACCACCCCGCATGTATGAGGGGCCGGTGTGACGCTCCAGTGGCATTGCTACCCCCCAGGGCCCCCGTCCCGCCTAACCCTGGAGCGGTTGACCACGAGATCTAGCCCTTTGACTTTCCACGGACGGGCTTTGAACAGTGGACCTCTCCACCCAGTTGGGTCAGGTCAGCTTAGAGGGACACCTGGAAGCAACATTCGGGCCAAACCGATAGCTACATCCCCTCCGTGTAGACCCGACGCGTCCGTTTCCCCCCTCCAGGTGCCGGCGGCGGGCGTGCTTTGCCTTTGCACGGACGGGCTTTGACCAGTGGACCGCTCCATCCGGTTGTGTTAGGTCAGCCCATAGGAACACTTTGGAGCAACATCCGGGCTAGACCCACAGCAAGATCCCCTCCGTGTAGACCCGACGCGTCCGTTTCCCCCCTCCAGGTGCCGGCGGTGGCGCCGTCCGTGAGGGGGGCCAAACCCCGAAGACGCGTGCTGCCTCTTCGGACATGCCACCACACCACCCCGCATGTATGAGGGGCCGGTGCGACGCTCCGGTGACATTGCTACCCCCAGGGCCCCCGTCCCGCCTAACCCTGGAGCGGTTGACCACGAGATCTAGCCCTTTGACTTTCCACGGACGGGCTTTGAACAGTGGACCTCTCCACCCGGTTATGTCAGGTCAGCTGAAAGGGACACCTGGAAGCAACATCTGGGCCAAACCAACAGCTACATCCCCTCCGTGTAGACCCGACGCGTCTGTTTCCCCCCTCCAGGTGCCGGCGGTGGCGCCGTCCGTGAGGGGGGCCAAACCCCGGAGACGTGTGCCGCCTCTTCGGACATGCCACCACACCACCCCGCATGTATGAGGGGCCGGTGCGACGCTCCGTTGGCAGTGCTTCCCCCCAGGGCCCCCGTCCCGCCTAAGCCTGGAGCGGTTGACCACGAGACCTGGCCCTTTGACTCTCCACGGACAGGCTTTTAACAGTGGACCTCTCCACCCGGTTGTGTCAAGTCAGCTCAGAGGGACACCTGGAAGCAACATCCGGGCCAAACCGACAGCTACATCCCCTCCGTGTAGACCCGGCGCGTTCGTTTCCCCCCTCCAGGTGCCGGCGGCTGATACGTCTGCAACGTATCTATAATTTTTGATTGCTCCATGCTATGTTATCTACTGTTTTGGGCAATATTGGGCTTTATTATCCACTTTTATATTATTTTTGGGACTAACCTATTAACCGGAGGCCCAGCCCAGAATTGCTGTTTTTGCCTATTTCAGTGTTTCGAAGAAAAGGAATATCAAACGGAGTCGAAACGGAACGAAATCAACTGGAGAAGTTATTTTTGGAAGGAAAGCTACCGGATGGACTTGGACACCATGTCAGGAGCCAAGGGAGGTGCTCACGAGGGTGCCCCCCCGGGGCGCGCCCCCTGCCTCATGGGGCCCCCGAAGCTCCACCGACGTACTTCCTGCACCCATATATACCTACGTATGCTAAAACTTCCAGAACAGAGAATAGATCAGGAGTTCCGCCGCCAGAAGCCTCCGTAGCCACCGAAAGCCAATCTAGACCCGTTCCGGCACCCTGCCGGAGGGGGAATCCTTCTCCGTTGGCCGTCTTCATCATCCCGATGCTCTCCATGATGAGGAGGGAGTAGTTCTCCCTCGGGGCTGAGGGTACGTACCAGTAGATATGTGTTTGATCTCTCTCTCTCTCTCGTGTTCTTGAGATGATACGATCTTGATGTATCGCGAGCTTTGCTATTATATTTGGATACTATGATGTTTCTTCCCCCCTCTACTCTCTTGTAATGGATTGAGTTTCCCCTTTGAAGTTATATTATCGGATTGAGTCTTTAAAGATTTGAGAACACTTGATGTATGTCTTGCCGTGGATATCTGTGGTGACAATGGGATATCACGTGATTCACTTGATGTATGTTTTGGTGATCAACTTGCGGGTTCCGCCCATGAACCTATGCATAGGGGTTGGCACATGTTTTTGTCGTGATTCTCCGGTAGAAACTTTGGGGCACTCTTTGAGGTTCTATGTGTTGGTTGAATAGATGAAGCTGAGATTGTGTGATGCATATCGTATAACCATACCAACGGATACTTGAGGTGACATTGGAGTATCTAGGTGACATTAGGGTTTTGGTTGATTTGTGTCTTGAGGTGTTATTCTAGTATGAACTCTAGGGCTGTTTGTGACACTTATATGAATAGCCCAACGGATTGATTGGAAATAATAACTTTGAGGTGGTTTCGTACCCTACCATAATCTCTTTGTTCGTTCTTCGCTATTAGTGACTTTGGAGTGACTCTTTGTTGCATATTCAGGGATAGTTATGTGATCCAATTATGTTATTATTGTTGAGGGAACTTACACTAGCGAAAGTATGAACCCTAGGCCTTATTTCCTATCATTGTAATACCGTTTACGCTCACTTTTATCATTAGTTACCTTGCTATTTTTATAATTTCATATTACAAATTCTCATATCTATCATCCATATACCACTTGCATCACCATCTCTTCGCCGAACTAGTGCACCTATACAATTTACCATTGTATTGGGTGTGTTGGGGACACAAGAGACTCTTTGTTATTTGGTTGCAGGGTTGCTTGAGAGAGACCATCTTCATCCTGCGCCTCCTACGGATTGATAAACCTTAGGTCATCCACTTGAGGGAAATTTTCTACTGTCCTACAAACCTCTGCACTTGGAGGCCCAACAACGTCTACAAGAAGAAGGTTGTGTAGTAGACATCAAGCTCTTTTCTGGCGCCGTTGCCGGGGAGGTTAGCGCTTGAAGGTATATCTTTAGATCTTGCAATCGAGTCTTTTAGTTTCTTGTTTTATCACTAGTTTAGTTTATAAAAGGAAATTATAAAAAATGGAATTAAGTTTGCCTCATACGCTTCACCTTTTTAATATCTTTCATGAGTATGATGGAAAGGATAATTGTGCTCAAGTGCTAGAAGAAGAAATCTATAAAATGTTTGGCACTAAATATTTGAATGATGGGCATTATTGCAATTTTTTCAGTAAGAATTCCTTGAATATCCATGATGGTAGTGATATGCAAAGCCACAAGCTTGGGGAAGCTATGTTTGATGAAGATGATATTTTTTGTCCCCCAAGTTTTGATGAGCAAATTTATTATGATGAAAGCATGCCTCCTATCTATGATGATTATTGTGATGACACGTATGCTTTAGACAATAATGATAACCATGAAACTTGTCATCTTGATCTTAATTTTAAATCACATGATAGTTATTTTGTTGAGTTTGCTCCCACTATTATTCATGAGAAGAATTTTGCTTTTGTGGAGAGTAGTAAATTTTCTATGCTTGTAG
>NC_053026.1:572495934-572513854 GCF_003073215.2 Triticum urartu | reverse complement strand
CCCTGACTCATCAAGCATGAGGCAGAAATAATGTTCCGACTAAGTGCAGGAATGTAATAACAATTATTCAATTCCAAAATAAATCCAGAAGGAAGTTGGAGCTGCATCATGCCGACCTCCAACGCAGGAACTCTTGCTTTGTTGACGACCCTGATGTCAATTTCCCCTTGTGCCACATGCCTAGTTCTTACCAGCCCCTGCATCGAGTTGCAAATATGAACAACCAATCCGGTATCAAATACCCAAGAGCTACTAGGTATGTTAGCAAGGTAAATGTCTATAACATATGCAACAAGTGTACCTTTGCCTGAAGCAGCATTCATGGCCTCCTTGCCATGCTCTGCAAGCCACTTGCTACAGTTCCTCTTCCAGTGACCAGTTTCCTTGCAATAAAAGCAAATGGTTTTTGAGTCCGGTCCAGACTTCGGCGCAACTTCGGAGGTTACCATCTCCGTGCCCTTTGCCTTAGCCTTCTTCTTAGACCAACTCTTCTTGAACTTAGCCGATTTCTGCACCATAAACACTTGATGCGTGCCTTTCTTAATATCCTGCTCTGCCACTTTGAGCATCCCATGCAATTCAGTGAGCTTCTTATCCATGCCATGCATATGATACTTCGAGATGAACGTCCCATAGCTGGGCGGAAGAGAACCCAGAACTGCATCAGTAGCCAACTCATCCAAGAGCGGGAAGCCCAACCGATCGAAAGCTTGCACATATCCGATCATTTTGATCACATGCGGGCTCAGTGGATCACCTTCCTTCAGCTTACAATCCATCAAGGATCGCCAGACGTTGAACCTTTCGGTCCTAGCCTGCACCTGAAACATGCTCTTGAGACTCTCGATCATATCGAAAGCCCCAACGTCTTCGAAATGCTACTGCAAATCGGGCTCCACACAAGCCAGCATGAGGCAGCTGATCTCATTTGATTCACTGGTAGGCATTCTTGGTTGTGGTACTAGCATTATCAGCTAGTTCCTCTAGAAGCGGATCCTCTAGAAGTTGTTCCTTTTTATCATTCTTGAGTTCTCAAATTTCTATACCAAGTAGTAAAGTTTGTTCCATTCAGTTTATCCTTTTCCAGAATTGATTTCAATGCAAAGTTGGGTTGAGCAGGTGGTGCCATTGATCTATAATAGAAAAATATGCAATCACTAAGCAATGTGTTTATGTAGAGTAATTCTAGCCTTAAACAGAAATACTCCCACTGAAGTCAGCATCCCTCCGCAAACTCTCAGTGATTCAGGATCCGACTAGCACATGCGACTAGTGAGCTTTAGCATCACTTCTAGACAACATGTCTATCCGGTAAGCAACTCCTTGCTAATCGTATCTCCATATGACTCCTGTTGGTCGGGTAGGTATCTCATACCCCGGCCCCAAACCTTCTTTGCCACAAGGCCCAAAACCGTTTTGATAGCCTTGTCAAGCTAACCTGATGCAGTGCATGTCCGTGTCCGACACGAACCCTTCAGTTCAAGGACACCCAGCAGCACCGCAATTTTATGAGCCCACTACTAGACGTACTTGACGTGTGAAGGTGCAACATCGGGGATGGCAATTCGCTTGATATTCATGAGGGATCATAGCAATCACAAATAAACACATATTGTGAAATAGTATGGCTCCTTCATGGATGTCCTTCTAGGTCGGCTCCGACTCCGATGACCATCTAGGAACTCCATCTTGTTTGTCATGCCGGGATTCCAAGCCTCCAACCTGATCTCTATTATCCAACTACTACAACTAGTAATGAATTTTACATAGTCACAAGTCGACATGGAGGTCATTATACAATATAATGACAACACTTTGGCTCCTGTCGGCTGACAAACATAACACGCAGGCCATGTATAATTTATGCACATGCATCACATACACATGAGCCATACTATTCACATCAAACCCTGCAAAATAAAGTTATGCATAGAATCGCATTCTACCGGTTTGAGTGATCACATCTGAACTCCGATCACGCCGAATTCTCTGATCTGACCGATCTCATCGATCATCGCGAATCCGATTCGGATTTATGTTTCACTGTTAACCACGATGGCGGATAACCGACCGGTAGGGGTAGATCGTGTGACGACCTCATCGATCCTGATTGACAGAAAACATAGCCTCATCGATCCCCATGTACAGTTGATCTTATCAACCGTGCACACAGCCGATCTTGTTAATGACAACAGATCTCATCTATTGCCTCCACATATCTAATATGCATACGATCTGAATCCAAATCCTATAGAAGAGGCTCTGATACCACTGTTGGGATCTACGGTAGGATGCGTCGACTGCAAATTAAAATTTCCAACGCGCAGAACAACCGAGAACATGCTACGGGAGATGGATCACAGTTCGTTACCACTAGACGCGCACTGCCGCGCAGCGGAAGAAGAGTTGGGGCAGCGCGTCCGTGTGGATCGTCTCCTCCTCGTCCGATCTCCCTCGTATAGTTGGTGGCCGGTTCCCACGTACATGTTCATCGGAGCGGCGCAAGTGCACCGCCTCTAACAGTATCCGCGCGTGCAGGAGGAACATCGTGCGGCGGACTGCTAGGTCCGATCACACAATCGGCGGCGAGTGGAGGTGTCTATTCGCAACACATGCAAACCCTAGTGACAGCGCTGAAGCGATCAAAATCCTGAGTGTGCGGCACCTCCACTATATATAGGCGTCCGTCGCGGGCTCAACACTTGGGCCTCGCACGGACCCTAAAGCCCATAAGTCTACTCGGCCACAATCCGAATACAGTTCGGATCACATCCGACCAGTGTCCTCAGATCCGACCTCGTAGGTTCCTTCCCTTAAGCGCGCGGCCCCTTAGGTTCAAGTCGGCTTGGTCGCAGTTTGGATCACCTCCGATATGCACGGTTGGTAGCGGCCTCTAGCAAGGCATGCCGAACACCAAGCAGACTATGAAGCTGGTTAGCAAGCCTGTACATCATACTTGCATTCCTTTTGCCACACGATATATGTTGTCGAGCTCAAGGCGAGTCTGTCATCCTTGTGCTAGCCTGACCTCTTTCTCGTTCTAGTGATGTCGACCACAAACCGGATTATCTCATAATCCTTGTCGCATGGCCATGCTTATCCTGGTTGGATCACATGAGGGGCCCAGAGTATATCTCTCCTGATCGGAGGGGCAAATCCCATCTTGCTTGACCACGTCTCGCAGCATGGTTCTGGACAAACCTGAAACCTACCTTTATAACTACCCAGTTACGGAGTAGTGTTTGGTCGGCCCAAAGCAAGTCTGTCACCATCCGAGTACATGCGTCAGCTTAGGTCTTAGGACATAGAACATATGTTGTACTAGAGACTCACAGATGACATATCGCTGCGTCTCATAGTTGGGTCTGTCCGACTCGGACCTTATCTCGACTCGGATCCGACTACGTCGAATCCGACCAGATCCTTCCAAGTCCATATTATCCGGTTAGCATCCAATGCTCCATGGCTAGTGAGACCAAGCCATCGACCGTGTCATATTCTAGTCTAGTTGGCTGCGCATCCACACATCCCTTTCGACTAGGGACCTTTTAGGACAGTCATCATACAATGCATAGTCCCACAAACAAGTCATGTACTTCCTGATACACATCATTGATAATGCCCAAGGACTATCTTTATTCATGAACACATAGGAAATATCATCATACAAGATTGCCTCTAGGGCATATCTCCAATAGTGTTGATGGTTAATAAGACCACCAGTTTCAAGAAGAAGGGCAAAGGGAAGAAGGGGAACTTCAAGAAGAACGACAAACAAGTTGCTGCTCAAGTGAAGAAGCCCAAGTCTGGACCTAAGCCTGAGACTGAGTGCTTCTACTGCAAAGGGACTGGTCACTGGAAGCGGAACTGCCCCAAGTATTTGGCGGAAAAGAAGGATGGCAAAGTGAAAGGTATATTTGATATACATGTTATTGATGTGTACCTTACTAATGCTCGCAGTAGCGCCTGGGAATTTTATACTGATTCTATTGTTAATATTTGTAACTCGAAACATGGGCTACAGATTAAGCGAAGATTGGCTAAGGACGAGGTGACGATGCGCGTGGGAAATGGCTCCAAAGTCGATGTGATCGCCGTCGGCACGCTACCTCTACATCTACCTTAGGGATTAGTTTTAGACCTGAATAATTGTTATTTGGTGCCAGCGTTAAGCATGAACATTATATCTGGATCTTTTTTGATGCGAGACGGTTATTCATTTAAATTAGAAAATAATGGTTGTTCTCTTTATATGAATAATATCTTTTATTGTCATGCACCCTTGATGAGTGGTCTCTTTTTACTAAATCTTGATAGTAGTGATACACATGTTCATAGTATTGAAGCCAAAAGATATAAGTTTAATAATGATAGTGCAACTTATTTGTGACACTGCCGTTTAGGTCATATTGGTGTAAAGCGCATGAAGAAACTCCATGCTGATGGGCTTTTGGAATAACTTGATGCTTGCGAACCATGCCTCATGGGCAAGATGACTAAAACTCCATTCTCCGGAACAATGGAGCGAGCAACAGACTTGTTGGAAATAATACATACTGATGTATGCAGTCCGATGAGTGTTGATGCTCGTGGCGGGTAGCGTTATTTTCTGACCTTCACAGATGATTTGAGCAGACATGGGTATATCTACTTGATGAAACATAAGTCTGAAACATTTGAAAAGTTCAAAGAATTTCAGAGTGAAGTGGAAAATCATCGTAACAAGAAAATAAAGTTTCTATGATCTGATCGTGGAGGAGAATATTCGAGTTACGAGTTTGGTCTTAATTTTAAACAATGCGGAATAGCTTCGCAACTCACGCGACCCAGAACACCACAGCGTAATGGTGTGTCCGAACGTCGTAATCGTACTTTATTAGATATGGTGCGATCTATGATGTCTCTTACTGATTTACCACTATCGTTTTGGGGTTATGCTTTAGAGACGGCTGCGTTCACGTTAAATAGGGCACCATCTAAATCTGTTGAGACGACGCCATATGAACTATGGTTTGGCAAGAAACCCAAGTTGTCATTTCTTAAAGTTTGGGGCTGCGATGCTTATGTGAAAAAGCTTCAACCTGATAGGCTCGAACCTAGATTGGAGAAATGTGTCTTCATAGGATACCTGAAGGAGACTGTTGGGTACACCTTCTTTCACAGATCCGAAGGCAAGATATTCGTTGCTAAGAATGGATTCTTTCTAGAGTAGGAGTTTCTCTCGAAAGAAGTGAGTGGGAGGAAAGTAGAACTTGATCAGGTAATTCTACCTGCCCCCTTATTGGAAAGTAGTTCATCATAGAAATCGGTTGCAGTGATTCCTACACCAGTAAGTGAGGAAGTTAATGATGATGATCATGAAACTTCTGATCAAGTTACTACCGAACCTCGTAGGACAACCAGATTAAGATCCTGATAACCCTCAAGTATAGGGGATCGCAACAGTTTTTGAGGGTAGAGTATTCAACCCAAGTCTATTGATTCGACACAAGGGGAGGCAAAGAATATTCTCAAGTATTAGCAGCCGAGTTGTCAATTCAACCACACATGGAAACTTAATATCTGCAGCAAAGTATTTAGTAGCAAAGTAATATGATAGTAGTGGCAACGATAGCAAAAGTAACGGTAGCAAAAGTAATATTTTTGGTGTTTTGTAGTGATTGTAACAATAG
This sequence comes from Triticum urartu, assembly GCF_003073215.2. NCBI lineage: Eukaryota > Viridiplantae > Streptophyta > Magnoliopsida > Poales > Poaceae > Triticum > Triticum urartu. Next base: position 572,508,182 of record NC_053026.1, on the reverse strand, counting down.
CAACGGAAAAGTAAATAAGCGAAGAACAATATATGGAAAGCTCGTAGGCAATGGATCGGTGATGGAGAATTATGCCGGATGCGGTTCATCATGTAACAGTCATAACATAGGGTGACACAGAACTAGCTCCAATTCTTCAATGTAATGTAGGCATGTATTCCGAATATAGTCATACATGCTTATGGAAAAGAACTTGCATGACATCTTTTGTCCTACCCTCCCGTGGCAGCGGGGTCCTATTGGAAACTACGGAATATTAAGGCCTCCTTGTAATAGAGTACCGGACCAAAGCATTAACACATAGTGAATACATGAACTCCTCAAACTACGGTCATCACCGGGAGTGGTCCTGATTATTGTCACTTCGGGGTTGCCGAATCATAACACATAGTTGGTGACTATAGACTTGCAAGATAGGATCAAGAACTCTCATATATTGATGAAAACATAATAGGTTCAGATCTAAAATCATGTCACTCGGGCCCTAGTGACAAGCATTAAGCATAGCAAACTCATAGCAACATCAATCTCAGAACATAGTGGATACTAGGGATCAAACCCTAACAAAACTAACTCCATTACATGATAAATCTCATCCAACCCATCACCGTCCAGCAAGCCTACGATGGAATTACTCACGCACAGCGGTGAGCATCATTAAATCGGCGATGGAGGAAGGTTGACGATGACGATGGCGACGGATTCCCCTCTCCGGAGCCCCGAACGGACTCCAGATCAGCCCTCCCAAGAGAGTTTAGGGCTTGGCGGTGGCTCCGTATCGTAAAACGCGATGAATCCTTCTCTATGGTTTTTTCTCCCCGAAAGTGAATATATGGAGTCAAGGTTGAGGTCGGTGGAGCATCAGGGGGCCCACAAGGTAGGGGCGCGCCCAGGGGGGTAGGCCGCGCCCCACCCTCGTGGATAGGTGGAGGCCCCCTGACGTGGATCTTCCTTCCAGTATTTTTTATATATTCCAAAATAATTCTCCGTTGATTTTCAGGTCATTCCGAGAACTTTTATTTCCGCACAAAAATAACACCATGACAATTCTGCTGAAAACAACGTTAGTTCGGGTTAGTTCCATTCAAATCATGCAAGTTAGAGTCCAAAACAAGGGCAAAAGTGTTTGGAAAAGTAGATACAACGGAGACGTATCAACTCCCCCAAGCTTAAACCTTTGCTTGTCCTCAAGCAATTCAGTTGATAAACTGGAAGTGATAAAGACAAACTTTTACAAACTCTGTTTGCTCTTGTTGTTGTAAATATGTAAAGCCAACATTCAAGTTTTCAGCAGAGATTATGAACTAACCATATTCACAATAACATTTAGGTCTCATGTTTACTCATATCAATGGCATCATCAACTAGCGAGCAATAATAATAAATCTCGGATGACAACACTTTCTCAAAACAATCATGATATGATATAACAAGATGGTATCTCGCTAGCCCTTTCTGAGACCGCAAAACATAAATGCAGAGAACCTTTAAAGATCAAGGACTGACTAGACATTGTAATTCATGGTAAAAGAGATCCAGTCAAGTCATACTCAATGTAAACTAACAGTAATGGATGAAAATGACAGCGGTGCTCTCCAACTGGTGCTTTTTAATAAGAGGGTGATGACTCAACATAAAAGTAAATAGATAGGCCCTTCGCAGAGGGAAGCAGGGATTTGTAGAGGTGCCAGAGCTCGGTTTTGAAATAGATATGAATAAAATTTTGAGCGGTATACTTTCATTGTCAACATAACAACCAAGAGATGGCGATATCTTCCATGCTACACACATTATAGGCGGTTCCCAAACAGAATGGTAAAGTTTATACTCCCCCTCCACTAACAAGCACCAATCCATGACTTGCTCGAAACAACTAGTGCCTCCAACTAACAACAGTCCCGGGGGAGTTTTTGTTTGCAATTATTTTGATTTGATTTGCATAAAGCATGGGACTAGGCATCCCGGTGACCAGCCATTTTTTCGTGAGTGAGGAGCGGAGTCCACTCCTCTTGAGAATAACTCGCCTAACATGGAAGATACGGACATCCCTAGTTGATACATGAGCTATCCGAGCATACAAAACAGAATGTTTATTTGAAGGTTTAGAGTTTGGCACATACAAATTTACTTGGGATGGCAGGTAGATACCGTATATAGGTAGGTATGGTGGACTCATATGGAACAACTTTGGGGTTTATGGGATTGGATGCACAAACAGTATTCCCGCTTAGTACAGGTTAAGGCTAGAAAAAGACTAGGAAGCGACCAGCTAGAGAGCGACAATAGTCATGAACATGCATTAAAATTAATCAACACCGAATGCAAGCATGAGTAGGATATAATGTACCATGAACATAAATATCGTAGAGGCTATGTTGATTTTGTTTCAACTACATGCGTGAACATGTGCCAAGTCAAGCCACTCGAATTGTTCAAAAGAGGATACCACCCTATCATACCACATCACAACCATTTTAATAGCATGTTGGCACGCAAGGTAAACCATTATAAGCTCCTAGCTAATTAAACATGGCATAAGCAACTATAATCTCTAATTGTCATTGCAAACATGTTTATTCATAATAGACTGAATCAAGAATGATGAACTAATCATATTTACAAAAACAAGAGAGGTCGAGTTCATACCAGCTTTTCTCATCTCAATAAGTTCATCATATAATCATCATTATTGCCTTTCACTTGCACGACCGGATAGTGTGGAAAATAATAATAGTGCACGTGCATTGGACTAAGCTGGAATCTGCAAGCATTCAATTCAAGAGAGAAGACAAGGTAATATGTGCTCTTTGTTAGATCAACAATAATGCATATGAGAGCCACTCAACATTTTAATCATGGTCTTCTCCTCTCAACCCCCAAAGAACAAGAAAGAAATAAAACTATTTACACGGAAAAGCTCCCAACAAGCAAAAGAAGAACGAGAAATCTTTTTGGGTTTTCTTTTTAATTATTACTACTACAGCATGAAAAGTAAACTAACTAAAAGCTACAACTATTTTTTTTGTTTTTTATTAAGGTTTATCAAACACACAAAGAAGAAAGCATAAAAAGGAAATTAAACTAGCATGGGTGATACAATGAAAAAGTATGAGCACCGACAACTGGCATGAGTGTGTGAACATGAATGTAATGTCGGTGAGAAATACGTACTCCCCCAAGCTTAGGCTTTTGGCCTAAGTTGGTCTATGGCCAAGGCTGGCCTAGCGGATATCCGAAGTAATAGTTGGGGTCGTACTGAGAGGAATCCCCCTGGTGCCACTGGTTGGCGATCTCTTCCGGATTCCACTGATAAGCAGACTGCCGGTGAGGATCAAATTGTGGTTCCGGCTCTGGCTCTGTAGCTGGTATGGGGTTTCAGTAGGCATGAATGGCCTCCAGCGGAACAAGGTACTTGCCTGCAGATAAGTCAAACAAGGAAGGATCATGCAAAGTAATAGTCTCAGGGTGATTTTTATCAAATATCAGCTTGTACTTAAGCATCTTTTCCTTATTCTTAACGATAAAATCATGTGCTACATACTCTTATAGTCTAGAAAAAATAGGAGGCAACAACTTCTCTTCCTTCTCATAATGCCTAATAGGTATGTTAAAGTGTGCAGCAAGGCGCGGGGCGAAGATGCCTCCAAGGACGGGGCCCTTAGTATGGTTAAGATTTAACCGCTTTGCAACAATAGCGCCCATACAATATCAGGGGCACTAAGGTTGCCACAGTTTTCGCGACCAATTAAGCATCTACTAGCAAATATTGCGAAGTAACATAAAACAGGAAAATGTATGCTAGTAATTCTTGCATCGGAAACTTTCCTCGTTTCCCCTACAACAATTGTATCAATAAACCCTTCCACATCGTCACGATGTGGTTCCTCTACGCTGCCCTCGAAAGGGAACAAACAAACCCGGCAAAAATCATAAAGTGACATCTCCTTATGCTCATCATATAAATAAAATTCCACCGTAGGTGGTGAGCTCCTAGCATGGAAATGAAAGTTTTGCACAAAGATATTGGTGAGTAAGAGATACTGTTCGTGTTGGTCGTGGAGGAAGGCGGTGAGGCCTGCATTCTCAGCCAACTCATAAAAATCATCATAAGTCCCGGCTGCTCTCAAGAAACTATCACAAGGCCATTCACACGGCCGGACTTCCGCGGTGCGAGGGATATTATATTTGGGCCTCTTATCCTCCTCACTTTTCTTATCCTTCGAGCTTCGGCTCGATGAGCCCCTCAAAAATCTCATCATCTTTTTCTGAAAATTTCTGAAATTTTTAGTAACTTTAAAATAAAAGTGAACCAAACTCAATAAAATTGATAGAAACTACTCCCACAAGTGCCTAGAGGATATATGATGCATTAAAACTACTTTTGACCATATAAATTTGACATGCAAGCTCAAGAACAGGGTCACCTAAGCAGCAAAAATATGCAATGAATAAAGCACTAGAACAAAAACTAATTGGACCATTGGAGGAGTCACAACCAAGGAACAATCCCCCAAAGCAGTTTTTGAATGGAGCTTTGAGCAAGGAGATCAAAAATGGCAGCAAAATGAGCTTGGACTCGGGTTTGAGCTGGTTGGTGATTTTTTTGGGAGGAAGAAGGAGTGTGTGGTGGCTGGAATAAGTGGAGGGGAGCCACCGTAGGCCCACGAGGCAGGGGGGCGCGCCCAGGGGGGTAGGGTGCGCCCTGCACCCTCGTGGCCAAGTGCTTGCTCCCTGCTGTGTTCTCAGTGCCAGATATTCTCAAATATTCCAGAAAAAATCATATTTAAATTTCAGGGCATTTGGAGAACTTTTATTTTCAGGGTATTTTTTTATTACATGGATAATTCAGAAAACAAAAAGAAAAATACTATTTTCGCTTTATTTAATATAAATAACCAAAATTAAAAATAGGGTACAGAGAGTTGTGTTTTCTAAATTCATCCATCTCATGCTCATCAAAAGGAATCCACTAACAAGGTTGATCGGGTCTTGTTAACAAACTCATTCCGAGTAACATGGAACCGGAGAATTTTCGAATAACACTAGGTTACCTCAACGGGCATATGCACATCCCCAACAATAAGAATATCATATTTCTTCTTGACAGTAGGAAGAGGAAATTCAAAACCTCCAATAGTAATTGTTGAATTTTTTCCAATAGAATTGATACTGTGGACTTGAGGTTGTTTCCTCGGAAAGTGTATTGTATGCTCATTACCATTAACATGAAAAGTGACATTGCCTTTGGTGCAATCAATAACAGCCCCTGCAGTATTCAAAAAGGGTCTTCCAAGAATAATAGACATACTATCGTCCTCAGGAATATCAAGAATAACAAAGTCCGTTAAAATAGTAACGTTTGCAACCACAACAGGCACATCCTTACAAATACCGACAGGTATAGCAGTTGATTTATCAGCCATTTGCAAAGCTATTTCAGTAGGTGTCAACTTATTCAAATCAAGTCTACGATATAAAGAGAGAGGCATAACACTAACACCGGCTCCAAGATCACATAAAGTAGTTTTAACATAGTTTCTTTTAATGGAGCATGGTATAGTTGGTACTCCAGGATCTCCTAGTTTCTTAGGTATTCCACCCTTAAAAGTATAATTAGCAAGGATGGTGGAAATTTCAGCTTCTGGTATCTTTCTTTTATTAGTAACAATATCTTTCATGTACTTAGCATAAGGATTCATTTTAAGCGTATCGGTCAAACGCATACGCAAAAAGATAGGTCTAATCATTTCAGCAAAGTGCTCAAAATCCTCATCATCCTTTTTCTTGGATGGTTTAGGAGGAAAAGACATGGGTTTCTGAACCCATGGTTCTCTTTCCTTACCGTGCTTCCTAGCAACAAAGTCTCTCTTATCATAACGTTGATTCTTTGATTGTGGGTTATCAAGATCAATAGCAGGTTCAATTTCTACATCATTATTATTGCTAGGTTGGGCATCAACATGAACATCATCATTAACATTATCACTAGGTTCATGTTCATTACCAGATTGTGTTTCAGCATCAGAAATAGAAATATCATTGGGATTCTCAGGTGTGTTGTAACACCCACGATGCGGCTATATCTCCTACGTGTCGGAGCACGACTTAGAGGCATAACCGCATTGTAGGCATGTCGCAAGAGGGGTAATCTTTACACATCCCATGTACTGAATAAGATAGAGATAAAGAGTTGGCTTACAATCGCCACTTCACACAATACATAAATATAGCATTACATCATCCAGATAGAATCAAGGTCCGACTACGGAACCAAATAAAGAAAGACAACCCCTAATGCAAAAGATCCCCGATCGCCCCAACTGGGCTCCACTACTGATCGTCTGGAAAAGAAACGTAGTAACGTCCCGAGTCCTCATCGAACTCCCACTTGAGTTCAGTTGCATCCCCTAGAATGGCATCATCGGCACCTGCATCTGGTTTTGGAAGTAATATGTGAGTCACGGGGACTCAGCAATCTCACACCCTCGTGATCAAGAATATTTAAGCTTATGGGTAGGAAAAAGTTAGTGAGGTGGAGCTGCTGCGGGCACTAGCATATATGGTGGCTAACATATGCAAATGAGAGCGAGAAGAGAAGGCAAAGCACGGACGAGAAACTACCAAGATCAAGAAGTGATCCTAGAACTACGTACGTTCAAGCATAACTCCAACACCATGTTCACTTCCCGGACACCGCCGAAAAGAGACCATCACGGCTACGCACGCGGTTGATGTATTTTAATTAAGTCAAGTGTCAAGTTCACTACAACCGGACATTAACAAATTCCCATCTGCCCATAACCGCGGGCATGACTTTCGAAAGTTCAAATCCCTGCAGGGGTGTCCCAACTTAGCCCATCACAAGCTCTCACGGTCAACGAAGGATATTCCTTCTAGCGGGAAGACCCGATCAGACTCGGAATCCCGGTTACCAGACATTTCAACAAGGTAAAACAAGACCAGCAAAGCCACCCGAATGTGCCGACAAATCCCGATAGGAGCTGCACATATCTCGTTCTCAGGGCACACCAGATTGTCCAAGGTTCTGGTAGGCCAGCCCAGAGTTGCCCCTGGTGGCCACCGGCAGCTGACAGGTTGGACCAACACTGAGAGGAGCACTGGCCCGGGGGTTTAAAATAAAGATTACCCTCGAGCTCGTGAAAACCCAAGGGAAGGTTATAGGTTGTTAGGAAAATGTAAAACCAAGGTTGGGCCTTGCTAGAGGTGTTTTATTCAATGCGAACTATCAAGGGGTTCCCATTATCACCCAACCGCGTAAGGAACGCAAACTCAAGGAACATAACACCGGTATGATGGAAACTAGGGCGGCAAGAGTGGAACAAAACACCAGGCATAAGGCCGAGCCTTCCACCCTTTACCAAGTATATAGGTGCATTAATTAAATAAGATATATTGTGATATCCCAACAATAATCATGTTCCAACAAGGAACAAACTCCAATCTTCACCTGCAACTAGCAACGCTATAAGAGGGGCGGAGCAAAGCAGTAACATAGCCAAACAACGGTTTGCTAGGACAGGGTGGGTTAGAGGCTTGACATGGAAAAATGGGAGGCATGATAAAGCATGTGGTAGGTATTGCGGCATAGGCATAGCAATAGAGCGAGCATCTAGCAAGCAAAGATAGAAGTTATTTCGAGGGTATGGTCATCTTGCCTGCAAAGTTCTTCGAGAAGACGAAAGCTTGGTCCTCGTAAGCGAACTCAACGGGTTCCTCGAACACGAACTCGTCTCCCGGCTCTACCCAAAGCAAGAACAAGCAAAGGGAACCACAATCAACCACGGTGCAAAGCGCAAGCAACATGATGCAAAACATGGCATGATATGCGGGATGTGATATGCAATGCATATGCGTGCTTCGGAAGGGAAAGATTGAACCAGGCCTCAACTTGGAAAACCAAGTGTACCGCTGGAAAGATGAGTCGATTTCGGTCGAAATCGATATAAAGATCACCGTAATCGGATGCACGGTTTGCAAATGGCAAGCAAAACAATAATGGCACAAAGCTGCGATTAACAGCACGAGGCCATCTAAATGCATCAAGAACAACAAGCTACTGCACTCTAACATAACAACAAAGCATATGGCAGTGATCTACTCAAGATGCTTGACAAAAGATGAACACTGAGCTACGGCTAATTCACACAATAGCAGGTTCAAACAAGCATGGCAAAAGTGTAAAAGATATCAGGTTCACAGACTTAGTGAAAATAACAACATGGCAGGATTTAACATCAGGAAGCAATGTTTAGAGCAAGATAACAACATGCTACAGGAACATATCATGGCAAAGCAAGGCAAGACATGAAACTACTCAAAGCATATAACAAAAGTCCCTTACTGATCATAAGCCAAAAGGGATCAGAAAATACAATGGCACCCATGTAAACATAGCAAGTTTCGTTAACAGATTCCGACTTAGCAGAAAACTGGAACATGGCAAAAACAGAGTTACATAGGCATGTTTGCGAGCTCGATGCACTCACCACAAGGCATTGCATGACAAGATAAGCATACACCCAGCAAGTATACATGATAAATAAGCTAACCATGGCAAGAACACTCTCATATCATGCAAGGATCAACTACAACAACCTTGGAAAAATTGCCTAACACGTAAACAATCTATCAGGAACATTTTATAGCAAAAGTAGAGCAAGATTGAGTCATTCTAGGGTGCTCCAAAATTGCAAACAAAGACATGGATGGATAGAGCATAACAATATCTCAAAAGTCATCCTTACTAAACATGCTCAAAAGAGGCATGGATCACTCTGTAGCAACATAAATACATGGCATAAAAATAATATCAGGGAAATGACTTAGAAGAATTGTCCCTGAAATCAGCAACATCACGAGAGCTACTTTGCATGCTTTGCTAGTCACCACAAAGATCACAAAACTACATGGCATACACCACTGTAAAGATGGCATGTCATAATTCAAAACACATGTAGGGCTCAAGTTCATAGGAGGCACACTTTAAACATGGCAAAAATGACAAATGTCCATAATCTGTTAAGAATCTGAAACTAACATCACATAGCACTCTTGCAACAGCATTTAGGGCATCAAGATGAACTCTAATGAACATGGTGCAATGGAATGAAATGAAGTACACATCGATACGAACAGTTTGATATGCTACACGCCCAAAACGGAGCCACGGATGCAGAGTTATGCCATGATGAAGAAAGCTAAAAATTACTGGGACTTGGTAGGAATACGACCTCGCGGGAAAAACTGGATCTCGGGGTTCCGGGACGGAGACGTGCGCGTTTGGATCGCGGGACGGGTGGATCTCATCCACCCGCCCGGATCTGGCCGGAGCGGCGACCGGAGACGGGCGCCGGCGGGGTGGAGGCGAGGAACCGCCTGCAGGGCGGCGGCGAGGCACGCGGTGGCTGACTCGGTTGCCGGACGGCGAGGCGGCAGAGGACGGGTGCAGCGGCGCGGGGCGGTGCCGGACGGCGAGGCAGCGAGGGCGGCGAGGTTGGTGCGCGGGGCGCCGGCGAGCGGGGCAAGACGGCGGGCGACCGGCGACGGGAAATGGCGGCGGCGTGGGGCGTGGGGAGCCGCGGCTGAGCGGGCGGCGCACTCGGTCCCGGCGCGGGCTGGCCATGGGCTTCGCGGGCCCGACGCGGTGGGGAGGAGGCGGAGTGACAGGTGGCACCCGGCGGTTGGCTCGGAGTGGCGGCAGAGGTGACGTGGCGAGCCCCATTGGTCGGAGCGACGTGGCGGCGGGGTGGACACGTCTGGCGGCGGAGTGGACATGTCCGGGGGTGCGAGGAGGGGGGAGACTAGGGTTTGATCTGCGCGGAATTTTCGGAGGAGAGCACATATTTATAGGTAGAGGGAGCTAGGAGACTCCAAATGAGGTGCGGTTTTCGGCCACGCGATCGTGATCGAACGACCGAGATGATGGAGGAGGTTTAGCTGGGCTTTGGGCCACCTTGGAGAGGTGTTGGGCTGCAACACACACGAGGCCTTTTCGGTTCCTCGGTTAACCGTTGGAGTATCAAACGAAGTCCAAATGGCATGAAACTTGACAGACGGTCTACCGGTAGTAAATCAAGGCCGCTTGGCAAGTCTCGGTCCAATCCGAGAACGTTTAACACCTGCACACGAAAAGAGGTAAAAAGGAACACCGGAGGACATAGGAGCGCCGGATTGCAAAACAGACAACGGGGAAAATGCTCGGATGCATGAGACGAACACATATGCAAATGTGATGCACATGATGACATGATATGAAATGCATGACACGCAAAAAAATGACAAGGCAACAACAACGAATACTGGAAGACACGTGGCACAACGGTCTCGGGGCGTTACATGTGTCTACAACAGGTTCACTAGAAGCATGCAAAGTCCTATCATTTTTCTTTTTCTTCTTCTTAGAAGGACTAGGTGCATCTATATTATTTCTTTGAGAATCTTGCTCAATTCTCTTAGGATGGCCCTTAGGATACAAAGGTTCCTGAGTGATTTTACCACCTCTAGTCATAACTCTAACAACATTATCATTTTTCTTACTATTTAATTCATTGAGCAAATCATTCTAAGCTTTAAGTACTTGTTCTACTTGAGTGGTAACCATAGAAGCATGTTTACTAATAAGTTTTAGTTCACCTTTAACATTAGCCATATAACCACTCAAGTGTTCAATCTTATAAGCATTGCGTTTTAATTCTCTACCAACATAAGCATTGAAGTCTTCTTGCTTAACCGTAAAGTTATCAAACTCATCCAAACATTGGGCTAGAAAACTTAGTAGGAGGGATTTTAGCTTTATCATATCTATAGAGAGAATTTACCTTTACTACCTGTGTCGGGTTATCAAGACCATGCGTTTCTTCAATAGGTGATGGATTAAAACCATGTATTTCTTCAACAGGCTGTAAATTAAGACCATGTATTTCTTCAACAGGAGGTAAATTCTTAACATCTTCAACTTTTATACCTTTTTCTTTCATAGATTTCTTTGCCTCTTGCATATCTTCAGGACTGAGAAATAGAACACCCCTTTTCTTCGGAGTTGGATTAGGAGTTGGCTCAAGAAGTGTCCAATTATTTTCATTGGTCAACATATTATTCAATAAAATTTTAGCTTCATCTGGTGTTCTTTCCCTGAAAACACAACCAACACAACTATCCAGGTGGTCTCTGGAAGCATCGGTTAGTCCATTATAAAAGATATCAAGTATTTTATTTTTCTTAGGAGGAGGATCAGGCAAAGCATTAAGTAATTGGAGAAGCCTCCCCCAAGCTTGTGGGAGACTCTCTTCTTCAATTTGCACAAAATTATATATTTCCCTTGAAGCAGCTTGTTTCTTATGAGCAGGGAAATATTTAGCAGAGAAGTAATAAATCATATCATGGGGACTACGCACACAACCAGGATCAAGAGAATTAAACCATATCTTAGCATCACCCTTTAATGAGAATGGAAATATCTTAAGGATATAATAGTAGCGACTTTTCTCATCATTAGTGAACAGGGTGGCTATATCATTTAATTTAGTAAGATGTGTGATAACCCACAAGTATAGGGGGTCGCAACAGCTTTCGAGGGTAGAGTATTCAACCCAAATTTATTGATTCGACACAAGGGGAGCCAAAGAATATTCTCAAGTATTAGCAGCTGAGTTGTGAATTCAACCACACCTGGAAACTTAGTATCTGCAGCAAAGTGTTTAGTATCAAAGTAATATGATAGTAGTGGTAACGATAACAAAAGTAAAGACAGCAAAAGTAATGTTTTTGGTATTTTGTAGTGATTGTAACAGTAGCAGCGGAAAAGGAAATAAGTGTAAACCAGTATATGGAAAACTCGTAGGCACCGGATCAGTGATGGATAATTATGCCGGATGCGGTTCATCATGTAACAGTCATAACATAGGGTGACACAGAACTAGCTCCAATTCGTCAATGTAATGTAGGCATGTATTCCGTACATAGTCATACGTGCTTATGGAAAAGAACTTGCATGACATCTTTTGTCCTACCCTCTCGTGGCAGCGGGGTCCTATTGGAAACTTAGGGATATTAAGGCCTCCTTTTAATAGAGAACCGGAACAAAGCTTTAGCACATAGTGAATACATGAACTCCTCAAACTACGGTCATCACCGGGAGTGGTCCCGATTATTGTCACTTCGGGGTTGCCGGATCATAACACATAGTAGGTGACTATAGACTTGCAAGATAGGATCAAGAACTCTCATAT